>NC_084614.1:12988465-13035965 GCF_033978795.1 Nerophis ophidion | reverse complement strand
GCCTGTTTAGGTCCCCAAGAATTTAAGTGGGATTTTTTTTTAAAGCCGTCATTGCTCAAAAAACAATAATGACTCAAAATCATTGTTGTAATGAATTGTGGAAATATTCAAGGCTCCAATTACTTCACATCAAATATAGTACTCTGACATTTTTTGGGGGGGGAAATTTTGCTAAAAACTTTTTTGTTTTTACAAAAAAGCATGAAACCAACAAAAGAAAATACATGAAAATTTGATTTTAAAAATGTATATATATACGGTATATATAATCTACAGATAAAACCGAAAGTGATCTTCAAATTAAAGCATTGAGGGAAAAAAAGACTTATTTTTAACACTTTGAGTGTTTGGGTCTCCAATAATTTTAGTGGGATTTTTTTTCAAATAATGTCAATGCTCAAAAAATAATGAATAAAAATCAGTGTTCTTGTGAATTATTGACATTGTTATTTAAATATTGCACTTGATACCCTTTTGGGGGAAAATATTGCATGTTTTGTGTTTTTTCCATTAAAAACAGGTTTTTGACAAAAAGAGCCTAAAACATAAAAAAACTCAAATTCCATATCGACAGACACCTGAAACTGATCTAGATTCATATAATAATAATTAAAATATCACTTATGTTTATGACTTAGACCCTTCTGGGCCCCCGGCACCAAACTTAAAGGCTCAACAAAATCTATATATTGGTTTTGAAAATGAGAAATAACAAAAATATTTCCTTATTATTTAAAAAAAACATATTTGCCAACTATTAATTGTATTTGGCGTTCAAATATAGTGAGTTTTTCAAATCCAGTTGATGGCGGATGATCAGACAGCAACAAAGTATTAGTGCAATGTCAATACAGCTTGTGAGTGTGCCATGTACTCACTGAGGCATCACTAAAAATTTGATGATATAGCTTTTAAGTCATAAGTCATATTATCATAATAATAAGTCATAATAATCCCCTCAATTCCCCCCAAAATGGATTAGCTCGCTGGGATATAAAGACAATATAACATACATCCATAAACGTGGATGCATGTGCAAAAGTGCAATATATTTATGTAAGCATATCTGCACCTTATTGCTCTTTCCTCCTGCACTACAGCCAGCTAATGCAAAGAAATGTTGTTCTTATCTGTACTGTAAAGTTCACATTTGAATGCAAATAAAGGAAGTCTAAGTCTAAGGTGTCACCGTGTGTGTGTGTCACAGGTTTCAAGATGTACGCTGTGGGGGTGGGCAACGCCGTGGAGGACGAACTGAAGGAGATCGCCTCGGAGCCCACCAAGGAGCACTACTTCTACACCGCCGACTTCAAGGCCATGACGCAGATCGCCAAGAAGCTGCAAATCAACATCTGTCAAGGTGAAACATGTGGCGTTTGCCAACGATTTGTGTGTATATATTCATATATATATATGTACATGTGTGTGTGTATATGATAGTGTGATTATTCTCATCATACAGAGTGGATCTAACATAATAGTGAGAGTCCAGTCCATAGTGGATCTAACATAATAGTGAGAGTCTGGTCCATAGTGGATCCAACATAATTGTGAGAGTCCAGTCCATAGTGGATCTAACATAATTGTGAGAGTCCGGTCCATAGTGGATCTAACATAATAGTGAGAGTCCAGTCCATAGTGGATCTAACATAATACTGAGAGTCCAGTCCATAGTGGATCTAACATAATAGTGAAAGTCCAGTCCATAGTGGATCTAACATAATAGTGAGAGTCCAGTCCATAGGGGATCTAATATAATAGTGTGAAAGTCCAGTCCATAGTGGATCTAACATAATAGTGAGAGTCCAGTCCATAGTGGATATAACATAATAGTGAGAGTCCGGTCCATAGTGGATCCAACATAATACTGAGAGTCCAGTCCATAGTGGATCTAACATGATAGTGTGAGAGTCCAGTCCATAGTGGATCTAACATAATAGTGAGAGTCTGATCCATAGTGGATCTAACATAATAGTGAGAGTCAAGTCCATAGTGGATCTAACATGATAGTGTGAGAGTCCAGTCCATAGTGGATCTAACATAATAGTGAGAGTCTGATCCATAGTGGATCTAACATAATAGTGAGATTCCAGTCCATAGTGGATCTAGCATAATAGTGAGAGTCCGGTCCATAGTGTATCCAACATAATAGTGAGAGTCCAGTCCATAGTGGATCTAACATAATAGTGAGAGTCCAGTCCATTGTGGATCTAATATAATAGTGTGGGAGTCCAGTCCATAGTGGATTTAACAAAATAGTGAGAGTCCAGTCCACAGTGGAGCCATCCCAAGCAGAGACGGTTCAGTGGCGCAGAGATGTCCCCAACCGATGCACAGGCGAGCGGTCCATCCCGGGTCCTGACTCTGGACAGCCAGCACTTCATCCATGGCCACTGGACCTGTGCCCCCCCTTCCACAAAGGAGAGGGGGGCATAGTAGAATAAAGAAACGGCAGATCAACTGGTCTAAAAAGGGGGTGTATTTAAAGAGTATAGAGTTTTAAGATGGGACTTAAACGCTTCTACTGAGGTGGCATCTCTAAACTTCACGAATGTTTTTTTGTGACCAACAAGTCTATGCTCCAATCACAAAGAAATAAGAGTCGTAGAAATGATTGGAAACTCAAGACAGCCATGACATTATCTTCTTTACAAGTGTACGTAAACTTTTGACCACGACTGTATATATACATATTTTTTTAAATAGTTTTGGCCATTTGGGGCACATTTCAATTCTTTCATTTTTTACAGTTTTTTTCATATGTTGACCAGATGGGGAGCACTTCATTTGTTTTACACACTTGTTATTTCATATGTTGACCTTTTTAAAAGCGACACAGTCAATTTGAACAACCCCTCCTTTTTGGAACCACCCTCATTTGGACAGATGTCACCAGCAGGGGTTCAAATGAGACATTCTCCTTATTGGGACCATAATTTATGTCCTTAGTGTCTTCACCGGTCCTCATATTGTCGGAACTTTTCCTTGTTGGTGTCTCAAGAAGGGTAGGAATACAAAAACACCCACCCCCGCCTCACCTCGTTTCATGTCCTGTCCCGACAGAGGAAGACCCGTGTGAGTGCGACACTTTGGTAAAGTTCCAGAAGAAAGTAGAAGAGGCCCTGCAGGCGCTGACAAAGAAAAATATCCTTCCTCAAAGTTGACACGGGTGGTTTTTTTGGTTTTTATTTACTTTTGTCATCGTTGTTGTCCTGAACTCCGCTCCTACTAGAGACTATGTCCAAGAGGATCGCTTTGCTCGAGAACAAGATCGTCTGAGGAGGATCCGGCCGACACGTGTCCACGCCCAACCGGTTCGTAGCCTCCTCCGTTTGTCCTCGGCCGACCTGGGGGGAACTAAGCTTCGGTTGCCATGGAGACCTCCGTCGCCGGCCTGTGCGTTTTGTGAATAAAAGTCTTCCCTCATAGGGAAACGGTGGGGATAAAAAAAAAAAAAGTGTCGTCCTCTGTGAAATATGTCTCATCATTAGGGCACAACCTTTATTTTCTCAAAAACAGGAAGTACGTCAAAAGTTTTTTTTTTTTTTGTGGTCTCGTGGGACCTCACGGACCCACACATTTCCTGCAAAATGTTCTCAAATTCATGTTTTCATGCATGTCGAATTTAACCCCAGCATCAATATACTTACCACTCATTAAAGGCCTACTGAAATGAGATGTTCTTATTTAAACGGGGATAGCAGGTCCATTCTATGTGTCATACTTGATCATTTTGCGATATTGCCATATTTTTGCTGAAAGGATTTAGTAGAGAACATCGACGATAAAGTTGGCAACTTTTGGTCGCTAATAAAAAAGCCTTGCCTGTACCGGAAGTAGCAGACGATGTGCGTGTGATGTCACGGGTTGTGGAGCTCCTCACATCTGAACATTGTTTACAATCAGGGACACCGGCAACTAGAGCGATTCGGACCGAGAAGGCGACAATTTCCCCATTAATTTGAGCCAGGATGAAAGATATGTGGATGAGGATAGTGAGAGTGAAGGACTAGAGAAAAAAAAAGGCGAGGGCAGTGGGAGCATTTCAGATATTAGACACATTTACTAGGATGATTCTGGAAAATCCCTTATCTGCTTATTGTGTTACTAGTGTTTTAGTGAGAGTATATGGTACCTGAAAGTCGGAGGGCTGTGGTGACCGCCAGTGTCTCCGGTGGGAGGAGGCAAGAGAGTCCGCAGCTGCAGGAGGACGCTCCGCTCATCTCTACGGTAAGAGCCGACTTATTACCAAAATGTTCTCACCGAAACCTGCCGGTTGACATGTGGTCGGGAACCATGTTCGCGTGACCGCTCTGTTCCGTGGTAAAGCTTCACCTTCGGGAATGTAAACAAGGAAACACCGGCTGTGTTTGTGTTGCTAAAGGCGGCTGCAATACACCGCTTCCCACCTACATCTTTCTTCTTTGACGTCTCCATTATTAATTGAACACATTGCAAAAGACTCAGCAACACAGATGTCCAGAATACTGTGTTTATGCGATTAAAGCAGACGATTTATAGCTGTGATCAGGTTGGAAAAAAATGTCCACTACAATCCGAGACGTCACTTGCACGCGTGATCATACCAACGTTTTCAACAGGATACTTTGCGCAAAATTTAAAATTGCAAATTAGTAAACTAAAAAGGCCGTATTGGCATGTGTTGCAATGTTAATATTTCATCATTGATATATAAACTATCAGATTGCGTGGTCGCTAGTAGGGGCTTTCAGTAGGCCTTTAACATCAATTACATTACAATCACAGCTATTAAAGGGACAGCTTGGCGCCATCTACGGTCCGTAATATCGGTCGGTAATATCGAAAGGTTCAGAGAATCTGGATGAATCACTGCACGTAAGCCATGATATTACGGACCTTGGATCCCTCAGACATCAAAAAGCGACATCAGTGTGTAAAGGATATCACCACATAGGCTCAGAAACACTTCGGAAAAGCACTGTCAGTAACTACAGTTGGTCGCTACATCTGTAAGTGGAAATTAAAACTCTACTATGCAAAGCCACAGAGATTTATCAACAACACCCAGAAACGCCGCCGGCTTCGCTGGGCCCCGAGCTCATCTAAGATGGACCGATGCAAAGTGGAAAAGCATTCTATGGTCTGACGAGTCCACATTTCAAATGTTTTGGGGGAAACTGTGGACGTGGTGTCCTCCGGATCAAAGAGGAAAAGAACCATCCGGATTGTTCTAAGCCCAAGGTGTAAAAGTCAGCATCTGTGATGGTATAGGGGTGTATTAATGCCCAAGGCATTGGTAACTCACACATCTGTGAAGGCACCATTAATGCTGAAAGGTACATACAATGTTTGGAGAATCCAAGCAACGTTATCATGGACGCCCCTGCTTATTTCAGCAAGACAACGCCAAGCCATGTGTTTCAACAGCGTGGCTTCATAGTAAAAGAGTGCGGGTACTAAAGTGGTAGTCTGTAGGCCTGTAGTCCAGACCTGTTTCCCATTGAAAATGTGTCTTGCAATATGAAGCATAAAATGCGACAACGGAGACCCCGGAGTAACAATAACATGCTAACTTTTTCAGCCAATTTTGCAGCCATCTTGGTACTTGACGCATGATAATGTTAGCATTCTAGCTTGCTACTTTTTCTTAAGCAATTTTACAGCCAAACACCTCAGAGTCACATAACTTAGTACTTGACACATGCTAATGTTAGCATTTTAGCATGCACATTTTTTTGGGGCCAATTTTACAGCCAATAACTTCAGAGTCACATAACTTGGTACTTAAATAAATAAATAAATGGGTTGTACTTGTATAGCGCTTTTCTACCTTCAAGGTATTCAAAGCGCTTTGACACTACTTCCACATTTACCCATTCACACACACATTCACACACTGATGGAGGGAGCTGCCATGCAAGGCGCTAATCAGCACCCATCAGGAGCAAGGGTGAAGTGTCTTGCTCAGGACACAACGGATGTGACGAGGTTGGTACTAGGTGGGGATTGAACCAGAGACCCTCGGGTTGCGCACGGCGACTCTTCCACTGCGCCACACCGTCTTGACACATGCTAATGTTAGCATTTTAGCATGCACATTTTTTGGGGCTAGTTTTACAGCCAATCACTTCAGAGTCACATGACTTAGTACTTGACACATGCTAATGTTAGCATTCTAGCATGCTACTTTTTCTTAGGCAATTTTACAGCCAAACGCCTATCTCAGCTGCGGAAGGCAGGGTACACCCTGGACAAGTCGCCACCTCATCGCAGGGCCAACACAGATAGACAGACACGCTGTGAAATTTCCAAACGTTGCTTGGAGTGGTGAATCTATACGGGTAGAAACGCCTCGGACGACCATAAGACAGAACGGCACCTCCACTTCCGGTTGAAAGCTCAGTCCAAACAGTAAGCGATTGGTGTAAAGATGGTGTTATATTACAAACAATAACACAACACCTTTTTAATATCTTTATACCTTATACTTGCAGGTTTTTATGTAATAATTAAAACTTTCTTATCTCAAAATGTGACTACCTCACAGTTATGATTTTTTTCCCCTCATAAGTTTATCTCATATTTTGTTTTCATATAATTTCGATTTAACTTAATTGACTTTTTATCTCCTAATTATGACTTTAGATCTAATAAACCTGACTCTTTATCTCATAAATATGACTTTTTATCTCATTAACATGACTTTTTATCTCAGTAACATGAATGTATCTCATAAATATGACTATTAAACATGACTTTTTATCCAATAAAAATGAACTTTTATGTAATAAACATGACTTTTTATCTCAATAACATGACTTTTTACCTATTAAACATGCCTTTTTATCTCATTAACATGACTTTTTATCTAATGAAGAATTTTTTTATCTCACTAATATGACTTTATTTAACAAACATGACTCATAAATAATGACTTTTCATCTAATGAACATGACTTTTTATCATAAAAGACTTTATATCTCATTAACATGACTTTTTATCTCAGTAACAGGACTGTATCTCATAAATATGACCAATAAACGTGACTTTTTATCCCTACAACATGCCTTCTAATCTAATAAACATGACTTTTTATCTCATTAACAAGACTTTATCTAATGAACGTTTTTTCATCTCACAAATATGACTTAATATTTAATAAACATGACTGATAAATATGACTTTCATCTAATGAACATGACTTTATCTCATAAAAATAACTTTTTATCTCATTAACATGACTTTTTGATCTCATTATCATGACTATTTAATAAACATTTTTTTGTATCTCACAAATATGACTATTTAATAAACATTACTCATAAATATGACTTCATCTAATAAACATGACTTCTTATCTAATAAACAAGACATTTTATCTCGTTAACATGACTTAACATATTTTTTTTAATCTCACAAATATGACTTTTTACTTAATAAACATGACTCATAAATATGACTTCATCTAATAAACCTAACTTTTTATCTCATAAAAACGACTTTTTATCACGGTAACATGACGGTATCTCATAAATATGAGTAATAAACTTCACATTTTATCTCATAAATATGACTATTTAATAAACATGACTTTTTCTCTTAACATGATTTTTTTAATCTAATAAACATGACTTTTTATCTCAATAATATGCCTTTTTATCTAATAAACATGACTTTTATCTAATAAACATATTTTTAATCTCACAAATATGACTTTTTTATTTAATAAACATGACTCATAAATATGACTTTTCATCTAATAAACCTGACTTTTTATCTCATAAAAATGACTTTATCTCATTAACATCACTTTTTATCTCGGTAACATGACTGCATCTTATAAATATGACAAATAAACATGACTTTTTATCTCAATAACATGACTTTCTTTCTAATATAATTGTTTTATCTCACAAACATGACTTTTTATTTAATAAACATGACTCATAAATATGACTTTTCATGTAATAAACATGACTTTATCTAATAAACATGACTTTTTTCTCATAAATATGACTATTAAACATGACATTTATTTTATGAATATGACTATTAAACATAAGATTTAATCTAATGAACTTTAATTTTTAAATCAAATATGACTTTTTATTTAATAAACATCACTTTTCATCTAATAAACATGACATAAATATGACTTTATCTAATAAACATGACTTCATTGAATAAACATGAGTTTTTATCTCATAAATGTAACTTTATCTCATTATTTATCATGAGTTTATCTAATAAACATGACTTGTTAACTCATAAATATGACTTATCTCATAAACAAGACCTTGCATTTAATAAACATTACTTTTTACTTCATAAACATGACTGTATCTCATAAATATGACTTTTAATCTAATAAACAGGATTTTTCATCTCATAAACATGACTTTCTATCTCATACTTATCATCGATTGCGGGGTTTTTGTGGCAAAGATATGAACCAGAAATGTTTAACCACATTTGAAAAGTAAGGCGCAAACGTCATTACGGTAATCGTCCTCGCAAAGTGTTTATTCGTGGGACGTGATGCCCGACGTCACAGTGACGTCACTCATCAGGTTAAAAAGCCACAGCTGCGTGAAACCGGCGTCTTCAAACTTTTTACTTTTCCGTCTCTCCTCCGGCGACCGGTTCGTGCTCCGTCCTCTCTGCGCGGCTTCGCACATTCGAAGAGTTCAGTCGCCGCCTCCAGTCACCGTAGAGCCGTTTTTTTTTTCTTTTTTGGCCGCCCGAAGCAGTTCGGAGCATCTGCTAACATCCAGCTAGCTTAGCTTAATTAGCTTAGCATAGTTAGCTTAGCATATGTAGCTTAGCATAGTTAGCCTAGTCAACTAGGTTAGCCCAGTTAGCTTACCTTAATTAGTTTAGCCTGGTTAGCTTAGCTTTATTAGCTTAGTCAGCTAGGTTAGCCTATTTAGCTTAGCTTAATTAGTTTAGCCTGGTTAGCTTAGTATAGTTAGCTTAGCATAGTTAGGTTAGCCTAGTTAGCTTAGCATAATTAGCTCGACTACCGTCAGTCCGGCGGGGATGAGAAGAGGAATATCCGGCGTCTGTGAACGTTGTCCGCCGGTGTTAATCATTGACGGAGCTGGCGGTTGCGCAGTAAACTGAAGCGAGCGGCGGCAGATAAAAAGTAGGTAACGTGGAGGCTCCCGGTGGCTAGCGAACTATATGTCCACCCAGAAGCGAGAGATGGCCAGTGACACTGAGAACGGCTTCACCTGCCGGACCAACGGAGACGGTGCGCCGGACCCGGAGTCCCGCGGTTCCGGCGACACGACTCGCCGCCGCCCGTGCCAGTCCGAGACCGGAGCCGACGACGGCGGCGGATCCCCCACCACCATGAAGAGCCTGGCGCGGCTCTGCAGCAGGGACGAGGAGGAGAGGGCAGCGGCTCTGGAGGAGCTGAGCCGGGGGGTCCTGGTGTGTCTGGGTCTGGACCGGCCCGGCTCCACTCGCCTGGGCAAGGACACGCTGCTGCATCTGCTGCGGCTCTCGTCCTCTTGTCCATTAGCGGAGGTGCGCGCCAGAGCCACGGAGCTGCTGCGGGCCGCTCAGGTGGGTGCATATGGAACGTGTACATTTTTATTCATTTCCACTTGTGTCACGACATATCGAATCGCGCGGATCGATACCAAGTTATCACGGTTGCTGCTTATTTCATCAGTGCGAAAAAGTGACGCAAGACTGAGACGTGCACAAACAAGCCACTGGGACACGCCCACCCAGGAAGCAAACACGCCCCCTTTGTGGGGAGGGGGGGGGGGGGGTTTGGGCTTTTGGTCTCAGCAAGTTTTTTTTGTCCTATTGTGGAAATATCAAGCAGATTTGCTGGTTAATTTTCAGCCATGTGGTAATTATGTCGGTGACTTTGAACTTGTTTTAAGCTTCAACATGCATTTTACAAAGCGAGGTTTTGGAGATTAACAACTTTACTGTAGGTTGCAGCCCCGCATGATTAAATATTTGCCATGATTGACAGCAAACTGGGACTCTCATCCCAATCCAATCCACTTTATTTGTATACCGTATTTCCTTGAATTGCCGCCGGGGCGCTAATTAATTTAAAGGCCTACAGAAATTAGATTTTCTTATTTAAACTGGGACAGCAGGTCCATTTTATGTGTCATACTTGATCATTTTGCAATATTGCCATATTTTTGCTAAAAGGATTTAGTAGAGAACATCGACGGAAAAAGTTTGCAACTTTTGGTGCTGATAAAAAAGCATTGCCTGTACCGGAAGTAGCAGACGATGTGCGCGTGACGTCACGGGTTGTGGAGCTCCTCACATCCACACAGTGTTTACAATCATGGCCACCAGCAGCGAGAGCGATTCGGACCGAGAAAGCGACGATTTCCCCATTAACTGGAGCGAGGATTAAAGATTCGTGGATGAGAAAAGTGAAGAGTGAAGGACTAGAATAAAAGACTATACAGTGGGAGCGATTCAGATGTTATTAGACAAATTTACTAGGATAATTCTGGACAATCCCTTATCTGCTTATTGTGTTACTAGTGTTTTAGTGAGATTATATGGTCGTACCAGTACAACCTGAAGGTCGGCCCTGCACCTTTCTTCAGCACCAGTCAACGGCTGGTGGCGATGCCCATCTCTGCCCTTCGAAAGGGACCCTCTTCGAAACACGATTCTTCGAAATGATCGCTGCATAATACATTGTACTTTGTGTGTGTGGTCCAATCCAACCGTGTTCGCTTGACCGCTCTGTTCCATAGTAAAGCTTCACCGTCATCTTTCGGGAATGTAAACAATGAAACACTGGTTGTATTTGTGTTGCTAAAGCCGGCCGCAATACACCGCTGCCCACCTACAGCTTTCTTCTTTGACGTCTCCATTATTGATTGAACAAATTGCAAAAGATTCAGCAACACAGATGTCCAGAATACTGTGGAATTATGCGATGAAAACAGACGACTTATAGCTGGGAACGGTATTGGAACAAAATGTCCTCTACAATGAGTGACGTCACACGCACGCGTCATTTCAACAGGATACTTCGGCGCGAAATTTAAAATTGCAATTTAGTAAACTAAAGCGGCCGTATTGGCATGTGTTGCAATGTTAATATTTCATCATTGATATATACACTATCAGACTGCGTGGTCGCTAGTAGTGGCTTTCAGTAGCCCTTTAAATTTCAACATGCATTTTTCAAAGCGAGGTTATGGAGATTAACGACTTTACTGTAGGTTGAAGCCTCGCATGATGAAATATTTGCCATGATTGACAGCAAACTGTGGCTCTCATCCCAATCCAATCCACTTTATTTGTATACTGTATTTCTTAGAATTGCCGCCGGGGCGCTAATTAATTTAAAACCTCTTCTTTGTTAGAAATATAGCTTGTTCCAATTTGTTATATATTCTAACAAAGTGCAGATTGGATTTTAACCTATTTAAAACATATCATCAAAATTCTAAAATTAATCTTAATCAGGAAAAATTACTGATTATATTCCATAAAAATGTTTTTGAATTTTTTCAAAAACATTCGAATTAGCTAGTTTTTCTCTCCTTTTTTCGGTTGAATTTTGAATTTTAAAGAGTTGAAATTGTTTTCTCCTCTTTTAAACCGTTCAATTGTTTTTTTCATTTATTCTTTACAAAAAACCTTCCGTAAAAGGGGAAAAAAATGTATGACGGAATGACAGACAGAAATACCCATTTTTATACATATATATATATATATATATATATATATATATATATATATATATATATCAATTATTTAAGGTAAATTGAGCAAATTGGCTATTTCTGGCAATTTATTTAAGTGTGTATCAAACTGGTAGCCCTTCGCATTAATCAGTACCCAAGAAGTAGCTCTTGCTTTCAAAAAGGTTGGTGACCCCTGTTCTACAACACATCTTTTGCAGACTATAATTACTGGTTTGTACGGCTGCGAATCATTGGGTGTCCCACGATTCGATTCAATATCGATTGTTGGGGTCACGATTCGATAATATATCGATTTTTTTCGATTCTCGATTCAAAAACGATATTTTTCAGATTCAAAACGATTCTGTATTCATTCAATACATAGGATTTCAGCAGGATCTAACCCAGTCTGCTGACATGCAAGCAGAGTATTAGATTTTTTTTAAAAAGCTTTTATAATTGTAAAGGACAATGTTTTATCATCTGATTGCAATAATGTAAATTTGTTTTAACTATTAAACGAACCAAAAATATGACTTATCTTTGTGAAAACATTGGACACAGTGTGTTGTCAAGCTTATGAGATGCGATGCAAGTGTAAGCCACTGTGACACTATGTTCTTTTTTTTTTTTTTATAAATGTCTAATGATGTCAGTGAGGGATTTTTAATCACTGCTGTGCTGAAATTATAATTAATATTGATCCTGTTGTTGATATTAATTTTTGTTTCACTACTTTTGGTTTGTTCTGTGTCGTGTTTGTGTCTTTATTGTAGTTCTGAGTGTTGCTGGGTCAGGTTTGGTGTTTGAATTGGATTGCATTGTTATGGTATTGCTGTGTAGTGGTTTGTTGGATTGAAAAAAAAAATCGATTTTTTAAAAAAATTGAGAATCGATTCTGAATCGCACAACGTATTTGATTCGATTCGAATCCATTTTTTCCCGGACGCCCTACTGGTTTGCAAAAAAATATTTTTAACCCAAAAAGGTGAAATTACATGATCTCCCACGGCACAGTGGTTGAAAAACACTGGTCTAGCCGGTGTGATATTGTGTGCTTAGCTGTTGTGTAGCTGCTAGCTTCCTCATAGCCTAACTTTTTGGTAAATGACTTGACTAAAATACAAGCAAAGGTTAGCTTTTAGTCTGAAAGTAACTTCCTGTCTCTGCGTGACCAGGAGCAAGGAGTGGATGTGCCCCGCCCCCTGGCCCTCGGTCCCAGCGCCTTCATCCCTGCCAAACAGGCGAGTCTCACACAGTGGGGGGTCTGACTAACGAGGACAGACTGTCCACCTCACGCCTGTTCCGTGGCAGTGCTTCATCAGCCTGACTCGCCAAGAAATGAAGAGAGGAATGTTCCAGACATAAATAAAAATGTTAATTTTATTTCCAGATATTGAAAGAGGGGCCCGACCAGGACATCCTCATCGAGTCCTTCCTCTCCCTGGGGCGCGTGGACCACGTCACCATGGTGATGGCGCTGCACCCCGCCTACCTCAGCTGCTTCCTGAGGACCCAGCATGACCTGCTGGTGCTGGACGGCCCCTTGCCTCGCCACTGGAGGCACTACATCGCCATCATGGTGAGACACCTTCGCCCTGAGTTAGCAGCACTAGCCACATGCTAACATTACTTTTGAACATCATGCTGGCTTAGCGACACTAGCGTAGCCATGTGAGCTACATGCTAACATTACATTGAACATCATGCTAGCTTAGCGACACTACCATAGCCATGTGAGCTACATGCTAACATTACATTTGGACATCATGCTAGCTTAGCAACACTAGCGTAGCCATGTGAGCTACATGCTAACATTACATTGAACATCATGCTAGCTTAGCGACACTAGCATTGCCATGTGAGCTACATGCTGACATTACATTTGGACATCATGCTAGCTTAGTGACACTAGCATAGCCATGTGAGCTACGTGCTAACATTACATTTGGACATCATGCTAGCTTACCGATACTAGCGTGGCCATGTAAGCTACATGCTAACATTACATTTGAACGTGACACTAGCATAGCCATGTGAACTACATGCTAACATTACATTTGAACATCATGCTAGGTTGGCAACACTAGCACAACAATTTGAGCTACATGCTAACGTTACATTTGAGCTTCATGCTCGGTTTTTCTGACAGAGATGACAGATGGTTCCAACATCTTTAATTACTCTTAGGAAATGATTACTGTCAGAATAATTGTATCTAAGTTATCACAAAACTTTGTGTTTCAATGAGTTCCCGGCGAGCACACAAAAGCTGTCTTCGATCCTACCAAGCAAAAGGCTTGTAAAACTCCACTGTGTAGGATGGGAAGTGACCAGGAAGGTGTCGGTTTCTTTGATGTATTGTAATCAATCAATCAATGTTTACTTATATAGCCCTAAATCCACAGGAAGATTAGGTCTTGACCCGAGGTTTACAAAGCGGAGAGGAAGCAGGACCTGACCCCCCTCCAGGCACCTTTTCTTGTGACAAAGGCAGTGGATCTTTATGACCCCTTCCTTTAGAAACAGCTGTTGCCATGTAATCAAGGAAAGCCCAAATAAAAGAGGCGACACTGTACAAGAGTACAGCTCAGACGTTTCTCCTCAATTGAGCCAAATTTACTTCAGTCTCCGTTGAATTCCTTACTTCTTGTCTAATAGATGTCATCAGTGTTTGAACCTGGCAATTACAAATGCACTTTTTTAAATTTCCCCCGCAGGCGGCGGCCCGGCACCAATGCTCCTACCTGGTACAGCAGCACAGCGCCGGCTTCCTGGAGGCCGGTGGAGACGAGAGCTGGCTGAGCGGCCTGCAGCACGCCCCTGCCAAGCTGCGCAGTTTGCACCCACTCAACAAGCTGCTGGCGCACAGGCCCTGGCTGGTCACCCAGCTGCACATCCAGGTGACGCCGCACGCCACACAAAAAGTTCTAGAAAACACCCAGAGAGGGGAAGAGGCTGACTGTGTGCCCCGCAGGATCTGGTGTACCCGGGTGCCGAGCTCCGCTGGTCGCTGGCCGAGCTCATACAGGCCGTGGTCCTCATGGCGCACGCCCACTCCCTCTGCTCCTTCGTGTGGGGCTGCGGACTCAACCCGGAGCCGGACCACGTCGGAGGCCACACCTTCCAGCCGCCCTCGCCCGGACACCCCACCCGCAGTCCCAACAGCCCCGCCCACGAGGACGGCCGCCAAGAGGTGCCACTCATAATATTACCCAGCAGCCCGTATCACTATTGATACGGGCTCTAACAGTCATGTAACCATGACTGTTACATTAAAAGTCATGGTATTTGTTCAATGCCTTTTTCTCAGAAGTATGCTAACTTATGTTAGCAAGCTAACGTTAAATTAGTAGCTTTTATTGCTGGCGTTTTTGCTAATTTTATTCGTTCAAACCTAAGTGATATTTGGCCCCATCTTAAAAGTACACAAACTTTTCTTAGTATGCTAGCGTTAGCATGATAACGTAAGAAAAGTTTGCTTACTTTTAAGATGGCGCCAAATGTCATTTAGGTTTGAACTAAAAAAGTTAGGCAAAACCGCAGCAATAAAAGTTACTATTTCAACGTAAGCATGCTAACATAACATAAGTTACCATACTTCTGAGATAAAGGCAATGATCAAAAACATGACTTGTAAGGTTAAACCTACAAAATTAGCTAAAATGGTGGAATAAAACATTATCACGCTAACGTTAGCATGATGACAGCAAAAGTCAGCATACTTCTAATTTGGTGCCAAATATCAAAAGCCATGATTTCAAGGTTTAAACGAATACAATTATGCAAATTGCTAACATAAAACGTTATGCTAACGCTAGCATACTAACGTTTTATTTTAGCATTTTGGCTAATTGTATTCGTCTGAACCATAAAATCATGGTTTTTGATATTTGGCACCAAATTAGAAGTATGCTAAATTTTCCTTTGTCATCATGTTAATATTAGCATGATAACTGATAGGTGTGTGTGTTTGTGTGATGGATATGTGTGTATTTTGGGTATATGCATATGTGTATGTATGTGATTGTGTTTGTATTGTATGTGTGTATATATATATATTTATATATATATATATATATATAATGTATGTATATATGTGTGTACTGTATGTGTATGTATGTGTTTGTATATATGTTTGTATATATGCGTGTACGTGTATTATTGTGTGCATATGTATATATGTAAGCGTGTGTGAATTTAAATGTATTATATATAGATAATCTATAGCATCTACGCAGCAACCACTGAATTGAATTATGTTATATATATATTATTGTAATATATATTGTGTGTATATATATATATTGTATATGTATAGGGGTGGGACCTAATAAGTTTACTTCTTCCCACTCCCTTTTGAGCCAGTTTTGACATCTACAAAAGATTAGTCACATGCAATGTTTTCAATGTAGCTGTAAATATAAGGTATATATATATTTCTTTTGTATTTTATATCATTCTTTTGTTTTGTTGCATGGCTCAAAATAAACCATTCAGTCATTCAACTTTTAATGCTAACAGCTTTGCAAATTTTATCCGTTCAAACCTAAGTGATATTTGGCGCCAAACGCTTAAAACATAACGCTAGCATGATAATGTTTTATGCTAGCATTTTAGCTAATTTTGTATGTTTAACCTTAAAAGTCATGGTATTTGATAATTGCCATTATCTCAGAAGTATGCTAACTTATGTTAGCATGCTAAAGTTAAAATAGTAACTTTTAATGCTAAAATTTTTGCTAATTTTATTCGATCAAACCTAAATGATATTTGGCACCATCTTAGAAGTAAACAAACTTTTCTTATGTTATCATGTTAACGCTAGCATACTAACGTTTATTATCATTTTGGCTAATTGTGTTCGTTTAAACCTTAAAATCATGACTTTTATTTGGCACCAAATTACAAGTATGCTGACTTTTCCTATGGTAACATTTTATGCCAGCGTTTTTGCTCATTTTATTCATTTTTAAACCTAAAATTTGTGGATTTTTGCTTTTTTCGCTATCTTGCAAATACTGTAGGCCATTTGTTCCCATTGTAACATGCTAAAATTTTCAACCTCTGGCCAGGGGCTCTCAGCACAAATGTTCTCGTTATTGCTACATTGTCAAACCTCTTATTTTCCAGTTGGTGGACGGAGCCATGGAGGTGGAGGTGCTGATGAAGAGGATGGTGGAGCTCCAGCAGCAGGACGAGGAGTGCACGCAGGAGGAGATGGTGACGCGCTTTGAGCGGGAACGAAGCGAGAGCATCCCGACAGGTACGTTGGCGTGTCTCCTCCCCACCTTCCCCACACTCACGCCTAGCCTCTCTGCAGCTGTGGTGCGAGGGGCGCCACCCGAGCGACTGCTGCATCTGGTGGAGGACCCGGAGTTCAGATACGAGGACTTTGCCCCCAGGGGAGAGCAGGCCCCACCTACCATGAGAGCTCAGGTAGCGGTGGACCGTTTTTTGTTTTTTTTTGTCGTCGTCGACGATGTTGCTCCATGCCTCTTTTCTGGACGTATGCAGGACTACTCCTGGGAGGACCACGGCTACTCGCTGGTCAACAGACTGCTGCCGGACATGGGACAGCTCCTGGACGAGAAATTCCAGGTACCGTATTTCCTTGATTTGCCGCCGGGCATATAGTATGCGCCTGCCTTGAATTACTGCCGGGTCAAACTCGCTTCGCAAAATAATTATTGCATGCTTAGTATTACCGCCGGGTCAGACTCGTGACATCAAGAGTGACACTTCCCCTGTCATCATTTTCAAAATGGAGGAGGCTGATTTCAATACCGGTAATTTGAAATCGCATAAAGGGAAGAAGATTAAGAGCTATTCAGTAGGATTTAAGGTATACTAAAAAAGAACCGTAAGCAGCTATATTTTATTATTATACCTGTGGAGCCGACGGTCCGACAGACAGGCAGGGCACGCTGGAGCCCGGCCCAAGATGACGGCGAGGAGATAGTGAGCGAGCGGAGACAAAGAGCGGAAGAGCGACCTGGACTGAGGTTTTATTGAAAAATAAACAAAGTCAAACTGCTCAAGCCATGTCCTTCCTTGGTGGTCCTGGGAACCCGCAAGACGACTGCTTGAGACCATCACAATACCGTAGCTGCGTGTGTCAAATATGAGTCATTAAATGACTCCCGCCTCCTGGTGGTAGAGGGTGCCAGTGATCCTTCTTGCGACTACTCTGCTGCAGAAGAAGTGAAATGAGTGATGTGATATGTGCTGGAGGAGGTAATAAAGGAAGATCTCCATCGAGACAGAGAGACTTTTAAAACTGAAGAAAGATAAGGAAGACTTCTATAAACAAGTTATTGATGCTTTTGATCAGAAGAAGCTGGCATGGACTATATAAGTAAAGGTAAGACCATAATAACGTTTTTTTTAATTAAATGTGCTTTTCATGATGGTATCCTTACATCACACTCAAATTTTTACTGCATGCCTTTGGTAAGTGCCAGAGTTAGAAGAGGTTTTAACATAGCGCCCCGGCCGCAATTCGAGCACAGGTGTGGCCGGACTGAGAGCCACAGACAGACAAATCAAATGATTCACCTTCAAAACCAGTACAATGAAACTAGAAAATGCAATTTCATTCAATATTTTGTGCGGATGCTGAAGAGCCAAATCTAAACTGGAATGCTAACAGTTAGCAGGGTGGCCAGGTAGCGTCAAGTAAGGAAAGAAAATTAGCTAAAAAAAAGCTGGCATTTTAACAGTACTGTTACCATGCTAGCAGTTAGCATTAGTGAAATGGCAAAAATATGGCACCGAGGTGTGTACCTGTTAAAATAGCCATAAAAGCCAGCATGCGAAAATGCTAAATCAACTCTATTTAAAAATCACATTTTAAAATTTACCACAGGGGTAGCCAAAGTGCTGTACAATGGGCAGGTTAAAAGATAACACAAGAGGATGATTTAAAAAAAAAAACATCGAAACAGGTTCACAGCAGGTGCATTATGGGACGCCATGGCAGGTTAATGAATGTAACTTTCGTCAAGTCCCAAAATGTATTACTAAAAGTGAAAGTAGCAATGATAGTCACACACTAGGTGTGGCCAAATTATTCTCTTCATTTGACCCATCACCCTTGATCACCCCCTGGGAGGTGAGGGGAGCAGTGAGCAGCAGCGGTGGCCGCGCCCAGGAATTATTCTTTTTGGTGATTTAACCCCCCAATTTCAACCCTTGATGCTGAATGCCAAGGAGGGACGTAATGGCTCGCATTTTTATTGTCTTTGGTATGACACTGTTGGGGTTTGAACTCACAACCTACTCTGAGGTTTGTAGCTGGAAAAATGTGTTCAAAATGCCAGCATGCTAACGTTATCACGCATAAAGTACTAAAGTATGACCAAGGTCTATACCTGCAAAATATATGTATGTATAATGTGTGTGTGTGTGTGTGTGTGTGTGTGTATATATATGTATATGTGTACGTTTTTACGTGTGTATGTGTGTGTATATATATACATGTGTGTGTATGTGTGTATGTATGTGTATATATATATATATATATATATATATATATGTGTGTGTATGTGTATGTATGTGTGTATATATATATATATAATATTCAACTCATGTGTATACCTGCAAAGTTGGCATAATATCTAGCATGCTAAGGTTAAAATGCTAAATGTAACATTCGTCCAGTATCAACATATATTACTCTGAGGTTTGTAGAAGGAAAAATTTCTTCAAAATGCCAGCATGCTAAGACATTAGTTTGGGCCGCATTTTAGACACCCCTGATCTAGAAGAGCAGTTGTGAAGTCATTTATCAGCTCTCGTCTTTTCTAAAAAGGAATATTCTGGATTTTTCCATGGTATGGACGGTACCATGGCACCGCTAGTGCACATGCAGCGCTCCTGCCCCCTGCAGGCTGCAACAGGAATGAAAATGTGAATTTAAGGAGAAAATGCTTATGTTTGCAGGTGGTGAGCAACCTGACCTACCACAGGATGGCCATGCACGAGGGTGTGGACACGCACACTCTGAGAAAAGCCCTGTGGAACTACATCCACTGCCTCTACGGCATTCGGTCAGCCACCGGTCACCTTCCTTTCGGCCCCCGCCTCTTTCTCCCCGCCGCTGACCTTGAGCCCCCCGTGTCGCTGGCAGGTACGACGACTACGATTACGCCAGCGTCAACGTGCTGCTGGAGCGCTCCTTGAAGGTGTTCGTCAAGACCATGGCCTGTCACCCCGAGCAAACCACCGCACGCATCTACCACGCCTTCTGGAGGCACTTCCGGCACTCTGAGAAGGTACACACACACACACACACCAAGTTGTTGTTCATGACTTGTGGGGACCACCCTTTCTACAGGTTGCGGAGGCATTAAAAAAAATGAAGTAAAATGGCCACTGCCCAGTTAGCTCACACATGTCTTTAAATCTCTGGATTGATGAAGTAATGTGCTGATCATTCTTCCTGGGGACCCTGTGGAAAAAAGAGTTGAGGTTTAAAATTCCCAAGACTGTGTGCACTTGAAGTGGTTGAATAATCACATTATCGGGTCCAAAAGGGTCATTCCTTAGTGTGGCCAAGGCACGTGTGCAAACTGTCGCAATGATTATATACACAGGAATTTAGTAGGAAATCATACCACAAAAATTAGGCACCTTAGGAATGAATCCCACAAAAACTAATACATTTTGTATTGTACAGAATCCTACTAAATTGAAATAATTTTGCATAATTCACACAAATTTGTACGTGTTAGGGTAAGGGTAAGAGTTAACCCACACCCAACATGATTAATGGGTCGAACTTAAAAATCATTTAGGCATCTTCAGAATGGATCTGACTATCATTTTAAAAAGGTTTCCTTTTAAGGGACCTGTTTTTTTGTACCCATACCGTCAGAGGTCCCCTAAAGGCATACTTGCCAAACCTCCCGATTTTTCCGGGAGACTCCCAAATATCAGTGCCCCTCCCGAAAATATCCCGGGGCAAACATTCTCCCGATTTCCACCCGGACAACAATATTAGGGGCAGTGCCTTTAGCGCCCTCTACAACCTCTCGTCATGTCCGTTTTTCCTCCATACAAACAGCGCGCCGGCCCAGTAACATAATATATGCGGCTTAAACACACATATGAGTAAATGCAAGGCATACTTGGTCAACAGCCACACAGGTCACACTGAGGGTGGCCGTATAAACAACTTTAACACTGTTACAAATATGCTCATAATGTGAACCCACACCAAACAAGAATGACAAACACGTTTCGGGAGAACATCCACACCGTACCACAACATAAACACAACAGAACAAATACACTGAATCCCTTGCAGCACTAACTTTTCCGCTACCACCGTTCCTCCCCCCCACATCTCCCGAATTCAAAGGTTTCAATGTAAGTCACCTTTAGGAAAGTAGGCCTAAAGGTGACTGTGTGAACAGAGCGATATCCCCGTTAAGTAAGCATTGCTAGGACAAACACACACACACACCTTGTCAGTCACCTGACTGTTATCATCAGTTTGACCACATGAGCCAGCATAGCAAGGCATCATAACCTGCCGTTGTTGACCTGTTATAGGAGAAAACTTCCAGTTTGACAAATGGGTGACATTTTGTGTAAATGGAAGGATGTAACTGTAATTCCTCAACTCCCAACTGGTTGAAACGACTCGCTTAGGTAGGTACCGTATTTTTCGGACTAAAAGTCGCAGGTTTTTTTTCATAGTTTGGCCAGGGTTGCGACTTATACTCCGGAGCGACTTATGTGTGAAATTATTAACCCATTAACGTAAAATATTATTTATTTCATTCGCGGAAGAGACTAAGAAAAAGTCAGCAATCGGCACACACACATGAGCCAATTAGAATTCGGCGGGGGAGGGTCATGGCAGAGGTGCATTGTGGGTCAAGGGATGCTAACTGCTATATGCTACTGTCGTAGCTATTAAAATGAATCATTTCAACGTTGGCGGTAACTTATAAAAACTGAGAAGGGCTGAACAAAAATGGCAGCGAAAAAGAAATCATGTACTGCAGATTACAAGCTGGACGTAGTGAAATATGCAGCAGAAAATGACAAGAGGAAGCGGCGCATACCTTTGGAGTTGGCAGAGTTGTTTAGAAGCGACATCGATGAAGAAGATGTCATGGGATTTAGAGATTAGGAGTGACAGATTGTTTGGTAAAGGTATAGCATGTTCTATATGTTATAGTTATTTGAATGACTCTTACCATAATATGTTAGGTTAACATACCAGGCACCTTCTCAGTCGGTGATTTATGCCACATATAACGTACACTTATTCAGCCTGTTCACTATACTTTATTTTAAATTGCCTTTCAAATGTCTAATCTTGGTGTTGGGTTTTATCAAATAACTTGCCCCCAAAAATGTGATTTATACTCCAGTGCGACTTATGTTTTTTTTTCCTTCTTTATTATGCATTTTCGGCCGGTGCGACGTATACTCCGGAGCGACTTGTACTCCGAAAAATACGAATCTGCGCTTTTGGATGATATACCAGTTACTATGGTCCTCTAATTGCTTAGGATGGTAACCTACGTCACAGGAGCTCAGACGAGGCACCAAGCAGTGTGGTTGGGGAGCGTTTCCACAGACTGGGAAGGGGATTTTCACAACAGAGTTTTAAAGCTTAGTAATGTATCAGATATATCAAATTGTAAGTGGGTTTATTTTGTACCCTTCGTGTTCATATTTCACTGTTTGATGCATTTTTGTTGCGTTTCACTTGATTGTAAAATATGTCGATCGAACGGGGGTGTAATGTTCATATTTTGTCAATATTCAGTGTTTTATCGTTCATAGAAAAATGTAAAATCCCATTAGGTTTTTAAGGGGGTGTGTCGTAACGTTGTTAGCATTCAATCAGACATATTTGTGAGGTTTTGTATTAATGTTCCTAAAAATAGATATACGGGCCCCCAGACACATGAGCTTCAAGAGGTAGTCACCTGAAATTGTTTTCACTTCGCAGTTGTGCTTGAAGCTCATGGAGAGAATGTTAAGAGTGTGCGAAGCAGTAATCTGAGCAAAGGGTGGCTATTTTGAAGAAGCTAGAATATAAATGTGTTTTCAGTTATTTTTTTGTTAAGTACATAACTCCACATGTGTTCATCATAGTTTTGATGTGACAATCTACAATGGTCATGAACATAAAGAAAAACCCATTGAAATGAGGTGTGTCCAAACTTTTGGCCTGTACTGTATATTGATACATTGTTTTAAAAGGTAATCAATTGCATTGATACCAGAGAAGAAAACATTGGATTTAAGAACGGCAGACATTATTTAAAGTAGAAGGCATGTGAAATTTTTAAACATAAATTTTTGCATCAAAATTTCAAGTCGGTTTTTTTTTTTTATAATTAAATATCAAAGATAAGTCCTAAAAAAAAAAATTTGGTTGAATGTGCGCTCCCAGTTTGTGGAATGTTCACCCTGACCACCTGAGGGCACCACAGACTGTGGAGGCTTTTTTAAAAAGGCTTAAAAACCCTTCTTTTTAATAAAAAAAAAAAAGACTTTTTTTTAAATATATTCATGCTCTTTGTAGTTCCATCCATCCATCCATCATCTTCCGCTTATCCGAGGTCGGGTCGCGGGGGCAGCAGCCTAAGCGGGGAAGCCCAGACTTCCCTCTCTCCAGCCACTTCGTCTAGCTCTTCCCGGGGGATCCCGAGGCGTTCCCAGGCCAGCCGGGAGACATAGTCTTCCCAACGTGTCCTGGGTCTTCCCCGTGGCCTCCTACCAGCTGGACGTGCCCTAAACACCTCCCTAGGGAGGCGTTCGGGTGGCATCCTGACCAGATGTCCGAACCACCTCATCTGGCGCCTCTCGATGTGGAGGAGCAGCGGCTTTACGTTGAGCTCCTCCCGGATGGCAGAGCTTCTCACCCTATCTCTAAGGGAGAGCCCCGCTCATTTCGGCTGCTTGTACCCGTGATCTTATCCTTTCGGTCATGACCCAAAGCTCATGACCATAGGTGAGGATGGGAACGTAGATCGACCGGTAAATTGAGAGCTTTGCCTTCCGGCTCAGCTCCTTCTTCACCACAACGGATCGATACAACGTCCGCATTACTGAAGACGCCGCACTGATCCGCCTGTCGATCTCACGATCCACTCTTCCCACACTCGTGAACAAGACTCCTAGGTACTTGAACTCCTCCACTTGGGGCAGGGTCTCCTCCCCAACCCGGAGATGGCACTCCACCCTTTTCCAGGCGAGAACCATGGACTCGGACTTGGAGGTGCTGATTCTCATTCCGGTCGCTTCACACTCTGCTGCGAACCGATCCAGTGAGAGCTGAAGATCCCGGCCAGATGAAGCCATCAGGACTACATCATCTGCAAAAAGCAGAGACCTAATCCCGTGGCCACCAAACCGGATCCCCTCAACGCCTTGGCTGCGCCTAGAAATTCTGTCCGTAAAAGTTATGAACAGAATCGGTGACAAAGGACAGCCTTGGCGGAGTCCAACCCTCACTGGAAACGTGTCCGACTTACTGCTAGCAATGCGGACCAAACTCTGACACTGATCATACAGGGAGCGGACTGCCACAATAAGACAGTCCGGTACCCCATACTCTCTGAGCACTTCCCGAGGGACACGGTCGAATGCCTTCTCCAAGTCCACAAGGCACATGTAGACTGGTTGGGCAAACCTCCATGCACCCTCAAGAACCCTGCCGAGAGTATAGAGCTGTTACACGACCAGGACGAAAACCACACTGTTCCTCCTGAATCCGAGGTTCGACTATCCGGCGAAGTTTTTATTTTTATTTTTTTATTTATCTATTTGATACACTGTTGCACTTTGAGGTTGTTTGCTCAATGGAAAGTGCTTTTTGCAAATAAAATCTATTATTATTATTATTATTATTGATGTGTAGCTGCAATAAATACCTCATCGTTTGCTCAAATGGAGCAAAATACTTAAATATTCCATGTTATTAATGTGACTGCATTACTCAGTGTGTACATATAACCTTGGTGGAGGTGTTTAAATGTTTTTAGAGCGATTTATAGGTGGAAGAGAGCGAATCCGATGATTGTTAGCTGACTTAGAATGCATAGAAAAAGAAAAACATGTTCTTCTTGTCTTACATGGTGACTGTGAATGGTAGGCAAAATTTCGGCCCCAAAAAGTGCATTTCCCCTTTAAGAAGTCGTTCACCGTTTTGTAGGAAACTGCAATGGCCAAGCGACAAATCTCTCGAACCACCTATGGCGCAACGGGATTTTCACATATTGACACACGCCGTCCGGTCGTGCGCTCGCAGGGTTCCCAAGTAGCAGTTAAATATTACTGCACTCTTTATCAAAATGAGAAGTAGCACCTCAAGACGTTTGGTTGCGCAATATTTTAGATTTTGATATTGTTTTATTTGTATGACTAAAAAAACGAAAGCAGTAAATCTCCTGTTAAAATGTTTATTGTACTTTAATTGAAAATGTTTCCTCTTGTTAATCGAAGCCTAAGTGTTGATTGCACCTTATTCAAATGGGATGTGAATGCATTAATTGTTGTTTGTAGCCATTGTTCATTTATACATTTTTCCCTTACAAGAAATAACAACAATATAGGAAACTTCAGCTGCACTGTCCACTGTGTAGTTCACACTCAGTTTTAAGTTTCAAGTTTATTCACAATACCAAATTACAACAGTAGTGAATATCCATTTTAGGATGGTGGTAAGTGAAAGGGTGTCCCAGATAAGTTAGAAGAACCTTTTAGCAGGGAGTCTAGAGTAATATTTTTCACTAGTGTGCCGTAAGATACAGCCTGGTGTGCTGTGGGAGATTATGTAATTTCACCTAATTGGGTTAAATATATCTTTTGCAAACCAGTAATTATAATCCGCAAATGTGCCGTTGAGTGTCTGTGCTGTCTAGAGCTCAGCAGAGTAACCGGGTAATACTCTTCCATATCAGTAGGTGGCAGCAGTTAGCTACTTGCTTTGTAGATGTCGAGAACATGGTTTGTCGTGATCACAAGATGCGGAAGGCAGCGTGTAGGTAAAAAAGTATCTAACACTTAAACCAAAAATAAACAAAATGCCGCCAAGAAAAAGCATTGAAGCTCATGGATGGCTATGCAAAACAAAATTAAAACTGAACTGGCTGCAAAGTAAACAAAAACAGAATGCTGGACGACAGCAAAGACTTACAGCGTGTGTTAGATGGCATCCACAAAGTACATTCGTACATGACATGACAATCAGCGATGTCCCCAAAAAGAAGGATAAATAGTCTTGATTGCGAAAACAAAGTAGGTGCAGGGAATAGCGTTCAAGGAAGACATTAAACTGCTTCAGGAAAATACCAACAAAAGAGGAAAATCCACCAAAATAGGAGCGCAAGACAAGAACTAAAACACCAAAAAACTCGGAATAAGTCAGTGTGATGTGACAGGTGGTGACAGTACACCTTCTTTTAGACAAGAGCTATAGTGATACATGCTTGCTTTAAAGTCATATCCAACAATTGCAAGAACAACTTTTTATTGTCGATATCGGCAACTGAGTTTCATTTTTTTATGTTTTATGCTGGTGGTGTGCCTCAGAATGTTTTCAATGGAAAAAAAATGTACCTTGGCTCAAAAAAGGTTGAAAAACACTGATCTAGAGGTCAGTATATGCATGGAATGCTGAAACATGGTGGCAAACACAAAAACGCTATATGATAAACACAAAATAGGAGCACTGAAGCAAGCATACACATACATACATACATACATACAACCACGCACAACCCGACAGTAGTCTACCCCACATGAGGCATTAGTGATAGGTGGTTAATAGGTATGAGTTCAGTTAATTTTTGAAGTTTGAGAATACAGCATCCTGAGGCGCTAATCAAGCCGGTTCTAGATCCTTGGTCCCCTCCATACAACACTTTGAGCAGTACAAGCCAGTAGACGATGTTTACAGGTCAAGGTTAGGAGTGTTGTTGGCATAGATAGGAACCAAGCTACAGAGCCTGAGATTCAGCCTGTGGATGACTTGATAGGTTAGACAAGCATCGTGATAAATATTGAATTGTCAGTCTTAAGAGATGGAATGGATGTCCAGTGGGAGCATTCAACTTGGACCATGACAGGGCCCGTATGAGTTTCTTTTGCATGGATTCTAATTTGTGAAGGTATCTCGGGAAGGTGTTACAGTAGTTTAGATGTGGTTCAAAGAGAGTTTTGTATAGAGCAGTGGTTCTTAACCTAGGGGTTCGGTGAGTCGGCCTCAGGGGTTCGGCGGAGGTACAAACACACTCTTACTCTTCGTGTAAATAAAAACTTCTCCCTAGCGGCGTATTATGGATACGACAACAGCTGACTGATTCGCAGGTGTTTTAATTTGTTAGTGAGAGTATGCACTGTCTTGGTTTTGTTGTTTAAACAAAGTGATGTTCATGCACGGTTCATTTTGTGCACCAGTTAAAAAAACATGGTAACACTTTAGTATGGAGAACATATTCACCATTAATTAGTTGCTTATTAACATGCAAGTTAGTAACATATTCTCTTAACTAGTCACTAAATACTAAGTAATGCCTTGTTCGGTATGGCCTTATAACCCTAACCCTGACCCTAACCAAATAACTCTAAATTAAGTCTTTGTTAGTTAGAATATGTTCCCCATATTATAAAGTGTTACCAAAAACATATAACTTTGTCTTGAATTTGAAAAAAAAAAAACTTTCACTAAAGAAGGGTTCGGTCAATGCGCTTATGAAACTGGTGGGGTTCGGTACCTCCAACAAAGTTAAGAACCGCTGGTGTAGAGTGAATAGAGCATAAAGACGAAGATAATGACACTGATGGATTTTTTTTTTTCTAAAAATGTTACTGAATCGATTTGTACTCACTGAATCCTTTCAGATCTATATACCGTATTTTACGCGTTATAAGGATTATAAGGTGCACCTTCAATGAATGGCCTATTTCAAAACTTTGTTTATATATAAGGCGCACCACATTATACGGCGCATAGAATAGACACTACAGTAGAGGCTGGGATTACCTTATACATCCTTTTAGATGGAGCTGCACTAAAGGGAATGTCAACAAAACTGTCAGGTCAGTCAAACTTTATTATTAGTAGGGCTGGGCGATATGGCCTTTTTTAATATCTCTATTTTTAGGCCATATTGCGGTACACGATAAATATCCATATTTTGCCTCAGCCTTGAATTATCACTTGATGCATATAATCACAACACTATGATGATTCTATGTGTCTACATTAAAACATTCTTCTTCATACTGCATAATATATGTTACTTTTAAACTTTCATGCAGAGAGGGAAATCACAACTAAAAGTGTAGTTATTAAGCAGTGTCATTTCCAAAGCAGAAAGTGCAAGATTGTCAGTGACATTTTAAAACAAGCTATGAGTGCACTTTTGTGCATGATGTCACTAAGATGACGTATCAAAACAACACTAAATTACAGTGTACTTTTTGTACAGAGCACCACTACAATAGTTTAGAACAAAGTGCACTTTTGTGCATGATGTCAGAAGATATTCCAGTAACTGTCAAATAAAAATGAGCTGAATAATAGGAAATCAAATAGTGTATGTCCTTCGCTATGTGGTAGGTTCCTGCGGATGTTATCTCCTTCTGTTGTCGATTATTTTTTTCATACGGTGTTGATCTAGATAGAAATGGTTGGTGTGGCACCGAACGGAAATGTTGACATGCAGAGTTTCAAACACTCTTCATTCTCTAGGGAAAAAACGTCACAAAAGCTTCATGACAGTCATTTCCTTGCATGGTGTTTGTACATCAGGTCCACGCCAACCTCATCGTGATGGAGGCTCGCCTGCAGGCGGCGCTGTTATACACCCTGCGAGCCATCACTCACTACATGAGATGACGCCTCCCGGGACCAGCACCTTGCCGACCCTGAGCCAGCTGTGTTGCTGCACCACAGCCCCCAAAGTGATAACTTCTCCACGTTAGTATTTACATATCCGTTGTGTCGCAGTGTTCAAACGATGTTTGCCAATATTTAAAAAGTGTTTCTTGTTTTGCACTGAGAGTCCACTGTTTGCTTATCAATCCGAGAGCGTCTCCTCCTCCTCGGCCGAATGTTCTTATCGACGTGCTCGTTTAGTCCGAGGCCTCTTGGAGCCGTCCGTGTCCTACACGCCGAGGACGAAGAGTGAAAGAAATTGAAAAGCCTGTATTTTTCTAAACAATAAAGAAAGTGACTTGAGAAATGGGCAAAAGGTGGTTATTGTGGGCCTTATGGGGGATTTTGCAGTGCGATGCGCTAATAAGCCACTAGATGTCGACAAAGATTATTCCAAGGAAGGTAGAAAACTCCCTTTGTACAAAACGCGTGCCAGTATGCAGTTCTGGGCAGCATGGTTGGGGAGGGGTTAGTGCGTCTGCCGCACAATACGTAGGTCCTGGGTTCGATCCTGTGTGGAGTTTGCATGTTCTCCCCGTGACTGCGTGGGTTCCCTCCGGGTACTCCGGCTTCCTCCCACCGCCAAAGACATGCACCTGGGAATGGGTTGACTGGCAAAACTAAATGTGTGAATGTTGTCTGTGTTGGCCCTGTGATGAGGTGGCGACTTGTCCAGGGTGTCCGCCCGTTTGTAGCTGAGATAGGCTCCAGCAACCCCTGCCACCCTGAAAGGGATAAGCGGTAGGAAATGGATGGATGGGTGAGCAGTTCTTTAGTAGTGGGGCGCGTGTGACCATTGGGAGCATGCTTCTTTTGTTTAAAAAAAAATAAATAAATAAATATATATATATATATAGTTTGTTTTTGTTTTGTAGGTCAAACTGCTTTATATATAAACTGTAGATCAGAGATGTCAAAGTGGCTTTCATTTAGGGCTGCTTTTAACTGCCAATAATGTATGACTTTTCCCCTGGATTTCATTATTATCTATAAAAAAATTTAAGTAGACTCTATTTTACAATTAAAAACTTGACGTTTACAAATTTTACTGTAAAGTATGTTTTTTTTTTTTTTTTTTTTTTTACATTTTACGGTTAAAAAAAACACTTTTTTGGAGGGGGTTTTATGGCAAAAGCTGGCAGTTTAGTTGCCAGAATTTTACTATTAAATTGAAATTGGTTTGTACAACATTATATTCATGGGGAAAAAAAACAGTATAAGTTATTTTTTTATTCTGGCAACTTAGCTGCCAGTTTTTCTACCGTTAAAATGTTTTTATCGTTTTTCCATTTACAGTAATACTCCGTTAAAGCAACCACCGTGTATCCATTCATCTTCTTCCGCTTATTCGAGGTCGGGTCGCGGAGGCAGCAGCCTAAGCAGGGAAGCCCAGACTTTTCTCTCCTCAGCCAGTTCGTCCAGTTTTTCCCGGTGGATCCCGAGGCGTTCCCAGGTCACCACTGTGGATTTTACAGTCAAAATATGGCTGATCAGTCAACTGAATTTTAACGCAAAAAACTACTAGTTTTAAGCGCCTGGGATGAGACTCAGCACCTCTGAGTCCATGGTTCTCACCCGAAAAAGGGTGGAGGGCCATCTCCGGGTTTGGGAGGAGACCCTGCCCCAAGTAGAGAAGTCCAAGTACCTTGGAGTCTTGTTCACGATTGTGGGGAAGACTGGATCGTGAGATGGACAGGTGGATCGGTGCGGCGTCTTCAGTAATGCGGATGCTGTATCGATCCGTTGTGGTGTAGAAGCTGAGCCGGAAGCCGGATGAGGTGGTTAAGGCATCTGGTCAGGATGTCACCTGAACGCCTCCCTAGGGAGGTGTTTAGGGCACGTCTGACCGGTAGGAGGCCACGGGGAAGGCCCGGGACACGTTGGGAAGACTATGTCTCCTGGCTGGCCTGGGAACGCCTCGGGTTCCCCCTGGGAAGAGCTGGACGAAGTGGCTGGGGAGAAGAAAGTCTGGGCTTCCCTGCTTAGGCTGCTGCCCCCGCGACCCAACCTCCGATAAGCGAAAGAAGATGGATGGATGCTGTAAAGAACACCGTATAATGTTTTGTAATTTAAATTAATTTGATGGGTAGTTTGCTGTAAAGTTAAATATTTTAATTTAGACAAAAAAATGTTTGGAAAGTATTTGTTGCAATATTGGACACTATTAAAGTTTAAAAGGTGTGCAATTTCAAGCAGTGTATATTTTTTTCTGTCAAAATGAAAAAAATGCATTACATTTCGTGAGAAAATATCACACTGCCAGGTGCTTGCGGGCCAGCTCCCTTTGAATTTATTTCATTATCAAGTCGGTCAAAAAATTATTTATTTTTTGTATTATTTCAGGCCATTTATTGTGGTAAACTACAAACAACGTCCATGAAGTTTGTCCTTGTTGCAAGTTGATGTTAATAAGGACACAATGTTATGCAAAGGTGTACTTGTAACAATTTTATAAACTATTTGTAGTCGCTGGGGGGGGGCGTATCAATTTTTGTTATCATGACCAACAACCTCCGTGCTTTTAATCAGCTATTACGCAAAAGTGGAATGTGGTGGCGCCATCTCCCCCCCTGCAGTCCCCCCGCCCCCCCCTTCCCCTACAGTGCGCGCGCCCGTCTTCCTTCCTCAGGGGTGGGCCAAGTGTGCTTCCGGTCCAGGAGGAGCGCGCTCGCCTTGGAAAGTTGCGCAGCTGACTGAGCAAGTGGTGGCCGGCTTCCCCCCCCCCCCACGACACACACCCCGCGGCAGCGGCGACACCTCACACACAAGACAGCCTCCACTGGTGAGTACGCTTCTTTGCTCATTTTGTGTGTGTGCGTGTTCGTGGAAAAGGCTGAGTGATTTCCCAGAAAACACCAGGAATCTCTTGCATAACTTGTGCTGGCCGGGGACTCCTCAATGATGTTGTTGGTTATGTGCTCCTCAACCAGCTGGAGATGTTCCAACAGGAGCTTGGCTCTCTGCGACAAGTGTGTGTGTTCGTGTGAGCGAGTGAGAGGTATCAGTTAAAAAAAAAAAGGGGAAGTTGTAATGAGAAGTGATAAAAGTATACTGAATTTTTTTAACTGTCAGAGTTCAAGGGTCGCGCTCCAACTGTTCTGACGAGTTTCTCATTCTTTTAACGTGGAATCCACTGATTCATCTTGGAACTCCCCCACAGGAAAAGGCTTGGCCGTGTGCATCCTTCTTCCACATAGCTGCTTCCTAACCCTCCGAGACCCTCTTAGACTTTACTTAGCCCTCCTCATACTACCTCATACCCCCTTAGACCTCCTCAGACCTCCTCATATCTCATCATACCTCCTTAGACCTCCCTATACCTCCTTAAACCTCTTCACATCTCCTCAGACCTCTTCACATCTCATTATACCTCCTCATACCTCCTTAGCCCTCCTCATACCTACTTAGACCTCATCAGACCTCCTCATACCTCTAGAGACCTCTTCAGATCTCCTCAGACCTCTTCAGATCTCATTAAACCTCCTCATACCTCCTTAGACCTCCTCATACCTCTTTAGACCTCATCATACCTATTTAAACCTCCTTAGACCTCCTCATACCTCTTTATACCTCCTCATACCTTCAGACACCTCATTATACCTCCTTAGACTCTCTTAGACCTCCTCAGATGCTGTCATATCTTATTTTACCTCCTCATACCTCTTTAGGCCATCTCATACCTTCTTAGACATCATTATACCTCAGTATACCTTCTCATAACTCAGTATACCTCCTTAGACCTTCTCATAACTCTGTATGCCTCCTTAGAGGACCTCATACCTCGTCAGATGTCCTCATACCTCATTATACCTCCTCATATCTCTTTAGACCACCTCATACCTCCTTAGACAGTATTATACCTCTGTGTACCTCCTTAGACCTTCTCATACCTCAGTGTACCTCCTTCTACCTCAGTATATCTTCTTAGACCTCCTCGGACCACCACAGTATACTTCGTCATACCTCAGTATACCTCCTTAGACCTCATTAAACCTCTTTAGACTCTCCTTACACTTCCTCATACGTTATGCCTCCTTAGACACTCCTAGACCTCTTTATACCTTCTCAGACGTCATACCTCCTTAGACACTCCTTATACCCCCACAGACCTCTTTAGACCTCTTTATACACCATACCTCCTTAGACCCTTCTTAGGCCTCCTTATGTCATACCTTTTTAGACCCTTCTTAGACCCTCGCAGACCTCCTTAGACTATCCATATACCTCCTTAGAACTCCTGAGACGACATACTTCCTTAGAACCTGCTTAGATCCTCCAAGACCTCCTAGACCTCCTTAGACTCTCCTTATACATCATGCTTCCTTAGGACTTCCTTAAACCTTCCTAGATCTCTTTAGACTCTCCTTATACGTCATGCTTCCTTAGACCCTCCAAGACCTCCTATACCTCCTTAGACCCTCCTAGACCTCCTTAGACTCTCCTTTTACATCATGCTTCCTTAGCACCTCCTTAGACTCGCCTTATACATCATGCTTCCTGGAACCATCCTAGACCGTCTTAGACCTTCCTAGACCTCCTTAGACTATCCTTATACGTCATACTTCCTCAGACCCTCCTAGACCTCCTTAGACCCTCCGAGACCTCCTAGACTTCCTTCAACTATCCTTATGTCATACTTCCTCAGACCCTCCTCGACCTCCTTAGACCCTCCAAAACCTCGTAGACCTCCTTAAACCCTCCTAGACCTCCTTAGACTCTCCTTATACATCATACTTCCTTAGACCCTCCAAGACCTCCTAGACTTCCTTATACGACATACTTCCTTAGACCCTCCGAGACCTCCTTAGACCCTCCAAGACTTCCTAGACTTCCTTCAACTATCCTTATGCGTCATACTTCCTTAGACCCTCCTCGACCTCGTTAGACCCTCCAAATCCCCTAAACCTCCTTAGACTCTCCTTATACATCATACTTCCTTAGACCCTCCAAGACCTCCTAGACTTCCTTATACGACAAACTTCCTTAGACCCTCCAAGACCTCCTAGACTTCCTTCAACTATCCTTTTACGTCATACTTCTTTAGACCCTCAAATACATCCTTAGACCCTCCAAGACCTCCTAGACCTCCTTGGACTCTCCTGATGTCATACTTCCTTAGATCCTCCAAGACCTCCTTAGACCCTCCTTAGACTCTCCTTATACGTCATGTTTCCTTATGCCTTCCTAGACCTCCTTATGCCCTCCTAGACCTCCTTATGCCCTCCTAGACCTCCTTAGACCCTCCAAGCCTTCCTGAACCTCCTTAGACCCTCCTAGACCTCCTTAGACCCTCCAAGCCTTCCTAAACCTCCTTAGACCCTCCTAGACCTCCTTAAACTCTCCTTATATATACATCATACTTTTTTAGACCCTCCAAGACCTCCTTATACGTCATAATTCCTTAGACACTCCCTTAGACCCTCCAAGACCTCCTGGAACATCCTTAGACCCTCCTAGACAGGGGTGTCCAAACTTTTTCCTCTGAGGATTTCACACAGAAAAATGAAAACATGCAGCGGCCATTTTCATGTTTTTCTTTTTCTAAACCAACACAATAAAAATATTTGTGTTCACTTTTAACCCTCAAGTTTGGTTCCTGAGACCCAGAGAGGTCATAAAAATTAAAAAAATATAATACAAAAATGTGTACAAATATTTTTACCCAACTCTTAAATCTCTAAACCGACTTCAGGTCTATCTGTCGTTAAACATCTTTCATCTTTAATTCCTTCTTGGAAAATACACCCAATGTGCAATATTTTCCCCTCAAAATATTTTAAGTGAAATATTTGATAGTAGCCTTAAACAGGTCATTAATGGCAACAACTTTGATTTTAATTCATTATATTTTGAGCAAAGACCGTTTTAATAACTGCTAAAATTCCTGGGAATCCAAAAGTTTGTAAAAGTCTTTCATTTTCATTTTTATTGTATCTATTTATTTATTTTTTCATTTTTTTTAACTTTCAATACTTATTTTTTCACCAAGGACCACCTGAGAAAACACCATATTGAGCAACATTAAAATACAGTTGTGTAGTAGGCCTAAGTATTTATTAAAAACAAGGCAAGAGGTTTTAACTAACAGGTGTATTTAATATTTTTGGTCTTTATAACAATACACACAGTTTGAACAGTTACACTGTTTGAATTTAGGAAAATAAACCACTGGATCTAAACAATAAATCAAATTAATTGTGATGGGATTCCTTGGCGCACCACTAGTCAGAGTTTATAGAAACAATATGAACAGCGAGGCGCCAAGTTTGCTACCAAGGACGTGTGCAATTGAGTCGTTCTGACGTCTGTTTTCCTGAGGAAATAAACCAAAATAATAAGTCCAAGTGAAGTTCATGAACTGACCAAAAAAATGCTTTTATTTTCTCAAATTAGAATATATAATAACGACCAAAAATAAACATATTACGCTCACTTTGTCAAAATCTTCGTTGGCTTTGGAGCGACAATCACATGATGACTTTAGTGTGAGGCGTGTCGACTGTGCCTCCGACGCATTTGGAATCCCAGCAGGGGTTCTGAATCATTGTCGGCCCGCCCAAAAAATATTTTTTTCTCAGCTGTGGGCTTCAGAGATACTTGGTTGCAATACACTTTCCCACCACCTGTGGCAGTAATGACAATAGCAAACAGAGGAAGTTTGGAGCTCAAGTCATAGACAAGTTTCTTAAAAAGGGGAACTGCACTTTCTGGGGGATTTTGCTTATTGTTCACAATCATTACCAAAGACTTGACAACAGATGGCAATCCAACTTGTAAATAAAAGTAAATGTCAAGCCCTCTATTATACTATACTTACAAACCCCGTTTCCATATGAGTTGGGAAATGGTGTTAGATGTAAATATAAACGGAATACAATGTTTTGCAAATCATTTTCAATCCATATTCAGTTGAATGCACTACAAAGAAAAGTTATTTGATGTTCAAACTCATAAACTTTTTTTTTTTTGCAAATAATAATTAGAATTTCATGGCTGCAAAACGTGCCAAAGTAGTTGGGAAAGGGCATGTTCACCACTGTGTTACATCACCTTTTCTTTTAACAACATTCAATAAATGTTTGGGAACTAAGGAAACTAATTGTTGAAGTTTTGAAAGTGGAATTCTTTCCCATTCTTGTTTTATGTAGAGCTTCAGTCGTTCAACAGTCCGGGGTCTCCGCTGTCGCATTTTACGCTTCATAATGCGCCACACATTTTCCATGGGGGACATGTCTGGACTGCAGGCGTGCCAAGAAAGTACCCGCACACTTTTACTACGAAGCCACGCTGTTGTAACAAGTGCTGAATGTGGCTCGGCATTGTCTTGCTGAAATAAGCAGGGGCGTCCATGAAAAAGACGGCGCTTAGATGGCAGCATATGTTGTTCCAAAACCTGTATGTACCTTTCAGCATTAATGGGGCCTTCACAGATGTGTAAGTTACCCATGCCTTGGGCACTAATGCACCCCCATACCATCACAGATGCTGGCTTTTGAACTTTGCGTCGATAACAGTCCGGATGGTTCGCTTCCCCTTTGGTCCGGATGACACGATGTCGAATATTTCCAAAAACAGTTTTAAAATGTGTACTCGTCAGACCATAAAACACTTTTCCACTTTGCATCAGTCCATCTTAAATGATCTCGGCGGCGTCTCTGGATGTTGTTGATAAATGACTTTCGCTTTGCATAACCAAACTTTAAATTGCACTTACAGATGTAGCGACGAACTGTATTTAGTGACAGTGGTTTTCTCAAGTGTTCCTGAGCCCATGTGGTGATATCCTTTAGAGATTGATGTCAGTTTTTGATACAGTGCGGTCTGAGGGATTGAAGGTCACGGTCATTCAATGTTGGTTTCCGGCCATGCCGCTTACGTGGAGTGATTTCTCCAGATTCTCTGAACCTTTTGATGATATTATGGACCGTAGATGTTGAAATCCCTAAATTTCTTGCAATTGCACTTTGAGAAACGTTGTTCTTAAACTGTTTGACTATTTGCTCACGCAGTTGTGGACAAAGGGGTGTACCTCGCCCCATCCTTTCTTGTGAAAGACTGAGCATTTTTTGGGAAGCCGTTTTTATACCCAATCATGGCACCCACCTGTTACCCAATTAAACCTGCACACCTGTGGGATGTTCCAAATAAGTGTTAGATGAGCATTCCTGAACTTTATCAGTATTCATTGCCACCTTTCCCAACTTCTTTGTCACGTGTTGCTGGCATCAAATTCTAAAGTTAATGATTATATGCAAAAAAGAAAAAGTTTATGAGTTTGAACATCAAATATGTTGTCTTTGCATATTCAACTGAATATGGGTTGAAAAGGATTTGCAAATCATTGTATTCTGTTTATATTTACATCTAACACAATTTCCCGACTCTTATGGAAACGGTGTTGTATATTTCTATATGACGCCGGATACCACTCCGGAAGCCATCCCTTTTTTTGCGCTCGCTATCCCGGTACTTTCCCGGCTATTATTCGCCGACCGCCGTGTTGCCATAGGGAGGGAAAGCGGAAAGACTCACATTGTGGAAATAACATTATTCTCCTTGCGTGGGCTATTTACAAATAAACACTGAGGAGTATGCAAAAAAAATTTTGGGAAAACTTTTCTCGCGGCCCAGCCACACCCAGACTCTGCATCCTGTGGTCCCCAGGTAAAGTAAGTTTGAGACCCCTGATCTGAACTTTACCGCTGCTGGTAGTTTTTTTTATATGTTTTCATTTAATACTTTGTAGGAGTATCTATTTCAGTATAAAAGTGTAAAAAGGTTTTTGCTGTGGTCATGAAATGATGATAATGGTGTGCCAGGGCATACATACATTTTATATTTCACGCTTAAATCTCTACATCAAATTCCGATCTATTCCCCATTTCAAAATGTTTGTTTTTTAGTTTTTTTGTGTTTTTGTTTTCCGCCCTTTTTTGTCAAACTTTTTTTTTTTTAATGGCAAACACTCAAAATATGTCAAATCTTCCACCAAAATTATTTTTCAAAGCGGAATATTTGATGTGACGGTGGTAGGGGTTAGCGGGGGTGGGGGAGGGTTTATATTGTAGCGTCCCGGAAGAGTTAGTGCTACAAGGGTTTCTGGGTATTTGTTCTGTTGTGTTTATGTTGTTTGTTGCAAAATGTGTTTGTCATTCTTGTTTGGTGTGGGTTCACAGTGTGGCGCATTTTTGTAACAGTGTTATAGTTGTTCATACGGCCACCCTCAGTGTGACCTACAGTGGGGCAAAAAAGTATTTAGTCAGCCACAGATTGTGCAAGTTCTCCCACTTAAAATGATGACAGAGGTCTGTAATTTTCATCATAGGTACAGGAATTCACATTGCAGGTATTTTAAAGACTGTATTTGTAAATTATGGTGGAAAATAAGTATTTGGTCAAGCATTCAAAGCTCTCACTGATGGAAGGAGGTTTTGGCTCAAAATCTCACAATACATGGCCCCATTCATTCTTTCCTTAACACGGATCAATCGTCCTGTCCCCTTAGCAGAAAAAACAGCCCCAAAGCATGATGTTTCCACCCCCATGCTTCACAGTAGGTATGGTGTTCTTGGGATGCAACTCAGTATTCTTCTTCCTCCAAACACAACGAGTTGAGTTTTTATACTAAAAAGTTATATTTTGGTTTCATCTGACCACATGACATTCTCCCAATCCTCTGCTTTATCATCCATGTATCCATTTTGGTATAAACTCAACTCATCGCGTTTGGAGGAAGAAGAAGAATACTGAGTTGCATCCCAAGAACACCATACCTACTGTGAAGCATGGGGGTGGAAACATCATGCTTTGGGGCAGTTTTTTCTGCTAAGGGGACAGGACGATTGATCCGTGTTTAGGAAAGAATGAATGGGGCCATGTATCGTGAGATTTTGAGCCGAAACTTCCTTCCATCAGTGAGAACTTTGAATGGTTGTCCAAATACTTATTTTCCACCATAATTTACAAATAAATTCTTTAAAATTCCTACAATGTGAATTCTTGGATTTTATTTCACATTCTGTCTCTCACAGTTGAAGTGTACCTATGATGAAAATTACAGACCTGTGTCATCATTTTAAAAGGGAGAACTTGCCCAATTGGTGGGTGACTAAATAATTTTTTGCCCCACTGTATTTGGCTGTTGACCACGTATGCCTTTGATCAACAGCCGCACCACTATCTTTTCTCTCTCTGCCCCTCCCTCACAAATTCTGCTGCGTGCGCACACCTTTTTAACCCTGTACGTACATTGAAAATACACGCAACCCTGACTCAAAACACCAGACATTTGAAATATTTAAGAAACCCCGCCCCGACAGCCCGGACAGTCTATACTTACTATATTACGTTTGAATACTAACAAGTATTATTGATATTGTTCTTATGAGCGCTAACGCAGACCGACTATCTATGGCGGCCCGTGTTCCAATGTTGACATGATCGTTTTTTGCTCGTCAAACTTTATTCTAGATCATAAACGCCTCTCTCCTGAATAGAAGGACGAATAGGTATTCCGACAAGTTGGTACACTTCAAAACCCTGGTGTAACGTTCATATTGTTGTCCCTCAGCCAGCGTTTGTGGGTCTGAAGGAACCCGTTGCATTTTGTGGCTTTTAACGCCTCGCAATCAAACACTTTTATGTTAAAATACTCAACAGATTGTTTATCTTATCCCACTAAACAACAGTTCAGTTTTTTAACATAAAAGTGTTCCGTTGTGGCGAAGGAGCTGAGCCAGAAGGCAAAGCTCTCAATTTACTGCTCGATCTATGTTCCCATACTCACCTATGGTCATGAGCTTTGCGTTATGACCAATAGGACAAGATCACAGGTACAAGCAAGCTCAAAGTAAAGCCGCTGCTCCTCCACATGGAGAGAAGCCAGATGAGGTGGTTCGGGCATCTGGTCAGGATGTGACCTGAACGCCTCCCCTAGGGAACCGTTTAGGGCACGTCCGACCGGCAGGAGGCCAACGGGGAAGACCCAGGACACGTTGGGAAGACTGTCTCCCGGCTGGCCTGGGAACGCCTTGGGCTGCCCCGGGAGGAGCTGGACGAAGTGGCTGGGGAGAGGGAAGTCTGGGCTTCCTTGCTTAGGCTGCTGCCTCCGTGACCCAACCTCGGATAAGCGGAAGAAGATGGATGGATGTTTGATTGTGAGGCATTAAAAGCCACAAAATGCAACGGGTCCTCCAGACCCACAAACGCTGGCTGAGTGACAACAATATGAACATTACACAAGAGTTTTAAAGGCCTACTGAAAGCCACTACTAGCGACCACGCAGTCTGATAGTTTATATATCAATGATGAAATAATAACATTGCAACACATGCCAATACGGCCTTTTTAGTTTACTAAATTACAATTTTAAATTTCCCGCGAAGTGTCCTGTTGAAAACGTCGGTATGATGACGCGTGCGTTTGACGTCACGGCCCGATCCCAGCTATAAGTAGTCTGCTTTAATCGCATAATTACACAGTATTCTGGACATCTGTGTTGCTGAATCTTTTGCAATTTGTTCAATTAATAGTGGAGACGTCAAAGTAGAATGATGGAGGTGGGAAGCTTTTAGCCTTTAGCCACACAAACACAGCCCGTGTTTCCTTGTTTACATTCCCGAAGGTGAAGCTTTACCATGGAACAGAGCGGTCAAGCAAACATGGTTCCCGACCACATGTCAACCGGCAGGTTTCGGTGAGAAAATTGTTCTAATAACTCTGCTCTTACTGTAGTTATGAGCAGAGCTTGCGTCCTCCTGCAGCTGCGGACTATTACCTCCTCCCACCGGAGACACTGGCGGTCACCACACCCGTGGCCACACCCCTCCGACTTTCAGGTACCATTTAATGTCACTAAAACACTAGTAACACAATAAGCAGAAAAGGGATTTTTTTTCAGAATTATCCTAGTAAATGTGTCTAATAACATCTGAATCGCTCCCGCTGTCTTTTTTTTTCTCTAGTCCTTCACTCTCACTATCCTCATCCAGAAAGCTTTCATCCTCGCTCAAATTAGTGGTGAAATTGTCGCTTTCTCGGTCCGAATCGCTCTAGCTGCTGGTGGCCATGATTGTAAACAATGTTCAGACGTGAGGAGCTCCACAACTGGTGACGTCACGCGCACATCGTCTGCTACTTCCGGTACAGGCAAGGCTTTTTTATTAGCGATCAAAAGTTGCAAACTTTATCGTGGATGTTCTCTACTAAATCCTTTCAGCAAAAATATGGCAATATGGCAAAATGATCAAGTATAACACATAGAACGGACCTGCTATCCCCGTTTAAATAAAATCTAATTTCAGTAGGCCTTTAAGGTGTAACAACTAGTCGGACTTTTGATGCATTATTATTTCAGCAGTGACAGTAAACGTGTTATTAGTCAACATAGCAACTTTACACGTCACCTTTTATTCCAATTTTTTATTGTTTTTTTAATGTTTTACTTTGGACACCCCAGCTCCTAGACCCTCCCTTCATTGACCAAGTTCCAGATCCCACCAAGTCCTGCCATGTCAGCCGTTCCCTTCTACTCACCCTCATAGTTAGGCTCGGTTCTTTTTTTTTTTCAAGGGAGCAAAACCACTCGGAGGCCGGACTCCATCACTTCCTGTTTGTCCCCCGAGGTCACTTCCTGTCTTTGGCCTCGGGGCGCTATAGAAAGGAAGGAGGCGGGGACAACTGTTTATTTTTTTGTTAATTTTTTTTTTTTTTGGGGTGGGTCGATTGCGACGTTGCCACCACAAAAGCTTCCAGGGAGGTGGTGTGGATGTCAGGTGGATGGATGTCACACACCTGTGCCACACACACACATTGAAGTGGTGCTGGGTGGTTACCATAGCAACAGGCTATCGGCATTCCAGTGCTCAACACAGACAGGAATGTTTTTAAATCAGGAGGATATGGCCACATCATGTTCCTTTACACCCCCTCACCCCCCATACCTTCTCCACAGTGTGTGTGTGTGTGTGTGTGTGTGTGTGTGTGTGTGTGTGTGTGTGTGTGCGTGTGACAGCCCACTTCCCATTGTCCTATCATCCTGCCCATTCACACTTAACTTCCTGTCGGGGCTTCCTGCAAATGTGAGAAAGAGGCTAGGTAAGGAAAAGAGAAGAAGAAGAAGACTTGGGTGTGTGTGTGTGTGTGTTCCACTGGGAGCAGCTTATCTGCACACGTCTCAGTGCAGGAAAAGGGTGTGTCGCATGGATTTATGTGTCATGTGACATGATGGTGAAGGTTTTTGTGCCTTTTTGTTTTGTTCCAGCTCCAGCGCGTACTTAAGTCTCGTTTTATTCTTGTAACAGGAACAATATGGACGGCAAAAGTGCTAAAATAAATAAAAATGGCGCTTTTGAGAGGGGGAATCGTACCTCCTTAGGCTTCGCTATAGATCTTAAAAAGAAAATAAGACTAACAATCAGTCAGTTAGACATATTGGAGTTGTACGTTTTTCTTCAGTGGCCGGTCATAGGGTTCAACATGATGGGGGTCTACCTTTTTGCAGCTATTCAACTCTTCTGGGAAGGCTGTCCACAAGGTTGCGGAGTGTGTGTTTGTAGGAATTTTCCACCATTCTTCCAAAAAGCGCATTGGTGAAGTCGCAACATTGATGTTGGTCGAACAGTCTCCGTTCTAATTCATCCCAAAGGCGTTCTGTCGGAGTTCAGGTCAGGACTCTGTGCAGGCCAGTCAAGTTGATCCACACCGGACTCTGTCATCAATGTCTTTGTGGTGCACTAGTGGGTTCCCTCCGGGTACTCCGGCTTCCTCCCACTTCCAAAGACATGCACCTGGGGATAGGTTGATTGGCAACATTAAATGGTCCCTAGTGTGTGAATGTGAGTGTGAATGTTGTCTGTCTATCTGTGTTGGCCCTGCGATGAGGTGGCGACTTGTCCAGGGTGTACCCCGCCTTTCGCCCGATTGTAGCTGAGATAGGCACCAGCGACCCCAAAAGGGAATAAGCGGTAGAAAATGGATGGATGGATGGTGCACAGTCATGTTGAAAGAGGAAAGGGGCCCGCTCCAAACTGTTCCCACAAGGTTGAGAGCATAAAATTGTCCAAAATGTTTTGGTATCCTGGAGCATTGAAAGTTCCTGTGGAGGTCGCCCTTCTGTGGGTTCTTCTGACACAAAGATCCTTTGTGAGCCCGGTAGTCTGAGGTGACAAGAGTTTTATTTCCAATAGCAGTGTGCTTTTGCTTTCCAGCAAAATGTCTCTCGCTCTCATGCCTCTGCTCACCAGCAACTCCCAACCCCGCTGCTACTAATAAGGGTGACAGGTGATTAGATAACAAGTCCCAGCTGGGCAATCTACTCACCTGCCGCTGACTTAGAGGCCGGTCCTTACACACCTCGCTCCACGGCAAGCCCGCAGACCACGCCCCTCCTCCACAGTTGCTTTCACAGGAACTAAGGGGCCAAGCCCAACTCGGGAAAAAACAACCCCACACCATAATTCCTCCTCCACCAAATTTCACACTCCGCATTTGGCAGTCTGAAATGTAGCGTTCTCCTGGCAACTTTCAAACCCAGACTTGTCCATCAAATTTCCAGATGGAAAAGCGTGATTGAACGCGTCTCCAATGCTCTAGAGTCCAGTGGCGACGTTCCTTACACCACTGCATCCCACACTTTGCATTGGACTTGGTGATGTGGGGCTTAGATGCAGTTGGACGGCCATGGAAACCCATTCCATGAAGCTGTCTGCGTACTGTACGTGGGCTAATTGGAAGGTTACATGAAGTTTGGAGCTCTGCAACAACTGACTGTGCAGAATTGCACTATGCTGACTCCTCTGTGAGTTTACGTGGCCTACCACTTGGTGGCTGAGTTGCTGTTGTTCCCAAACTCTTCACTTTTCTTATAATAAAGTTGACTTTGGAATATTTAGGAGCGAGGATATTTCACCACTGGATTTGTTGCACAGGTGGCATCCTATGACAGTTCCATGCTGGAAATCACTGAAAGCGGCCCATTCTTTCACAAATGTTTGTAGAAACGGTCTCCGTGCCTAAGTGCTTGATTTCATACATCGGGCCAAGTGATTAAGACACCTGATTCTCATCATTTGGATGGGTGGCCAAATACTTTTGGCAATATGGTGTATGCTATTGTTGCTAACCTAGCATGATGTTAAAATATCATGTTAGCATGTAGCTCACATTTAGCTAAGCTAGTGTTGCGAACTTAGCATGATGTTAAAATGTCATGTTAGCATGTAGCTCACATTTAACTATACTAGTGTTGCGAACTTAGCATGATGTTAAAATGTCATGTTAGCATATAGCTTACATAGCTATGTTAGTGTTGGGAACCTAGTATGATGTTAAAATGTCATGTTAGCATGTAGCTTATATGGCTTTGCTAGTGTTGCAAACCGAACATGATTATAAAATGTAATGTTAGCGTATTGCGACCCTAGCATGATGTGAAAATGTCATGCTAGCATTTAGCTCACATAGCTATGCTAGTGTTGTTAACCTAGCACAATATGAAAATGTAATGTCAGCATGTAGCTTACAATGTAATGTTAGCATGTAACTTACATAGCTATGCTAGTGTTGGGAACCTAGTATGATGTTAAAATATCATGTTAGCATGTAGCTCATATGGCTTTGCTAGTGTTGCGAACAGAGCTTGATTATAAAATGTAATGTTAGCTTATCGCGACCATAGAATGATGTTAAAATGTCATTTTAGCATGTAGCTCACATAGCAATGCTAGTGTTGCGAACCTAGCATGATGTTAAAATGTCATGTTAGGATGTAGCACACATAGCTATGCTGGTGTTGCTAACCTAGCATGATGTTAAAATGTCATTTTAGCATGTAGCTCACATAGCTATGCTGGTGTTGCTAACCAAGCATGATGTGAAAATGTCATGTTAGCATGTAGCTTACATAGCTATGCTGGTGTTGCTAACCGAGCATGATGTGAAAATGTCATGTTAGCATGTAGCTCACATAGCTATGCTGGTGTTGCTAACCAAGCATGATGTGAAAATGTCATGTTAGCATGTAGCTCACATAGCTATGCTGGTGTTGGGAACCTTGTATGATGTTAAAATATCATGTTAACATGTAGCTCATATGGCTTTGCTAGTGTTGCGAACAGAGCTTGATTATAAAATGTAATGTTAGCGTATTGCGACCCTACCATGATGTTAAAATGTCATTTTAGCATGTAGCTCACATAGCTATGCTGTTGTTGCTAGCCCAGCATGATGTGAAAATGTCGTGTTAGCATGTAGCTCACATAGCTATGCTGGTGTTGATATCCTAGCATGTTGTGAAAATGTCATGTTAGCATGTAGCACACATAGCTATGCTGGTGTTGGGAACCTAGTATGATGTTAAAATGTCATGTTAGCATGTAGCTTATATGGCTTTGCTAGTGTTGCAAACCGAACATGATTATAAAATGTAATGTTAGCGTATTGCGACCCTAGCATGATGTGAAAATGTCATGCTAGCATTTAGCTCACATAGTTATGCTAGTGTTGTTAACCTAGCACAATGTGAAAATGTAATGTCAGCATGTAGCTTACAATGTAATGTTAGCATGTAACTTACATAGCTATGCTAGTGTTGGGAACCTAGTATGATGTTAAAATATCATGTTAGCATGTAGCTCATATGGCTTTGCTAGTGTTGCGAACAGAGCTTGATTATAAAATGTAATGTTAGCTTATCGCGACCATAGAATGATGTTAAAATGTCATGTTAGCATGTAGCTCACATAGCAATGCTAGTGTTGCGAGCCTAGCATGATGTTAAAATGTCATGTTAGGATGTAGCACACATAGCTATGCTGGTGTTGCTAACCTAGCATGATGTTAAAATGTCATTTTAGCATGTAGCTCACATAGCTATGCTGGTGTTGCTAACCAAGCATGATGTGAAAATGTCATGTTAGCATATAGCTTACATAGCTATGCTGGTGTTGCTAACCGAGCATGATGTGAAAATGTCATGTTAGCATGTAGCTCACATAGCTATGCTGGTGTTGCTAACCAAGCATGATGTGAAAATGTCATGTTAGCATGTAGCTCACATAGCTATGCTGGTGTTGGGAACCTTGTATGATGTTAAAATATCATGTTAACATGTAGCTCATATGGCTTTGCTAGTGTTGCGAACAGAGCATGATTATAAAATGTAATGTTAGCGTATTGCGACCCTACCATGATGTTAAAATGTCATTTTAGCATGTAGCTCACATAGCTATGCTGTTGTTGCTAGCCCAGCATGATGTGAAAATGTCGTGTTAGCATGTAGCTCACATAGCTATGCTGGTGTTGATATCCTAGCATGTTGTGAAAATGTCATGTTAGCATGTAGCACACATAGCTATGCTGGTGTTGCTAACCTAGCATGATGTTAAATCGTCATGTTGGCATGTAGCTCACATGTAGCTATGCTAGTGTTGCTAACCTAGCACAATGTGAAAATATCATGTTAGCATGTAGCTCACATGGCTATGCGGGTGTTGGTAACCTAGCATGATGTGAAAATGTCATGTTAGCATGCAGCTCACATGTAGCTATGCTAGTGTAGCTAACGTAGCACAATGTGAAAATGTCATGTTAGCATGTAGCTAACATAGCTATGCTAGACGTTTCTCTTCCTGTCCTTAATGTCAGGTTTTAGTATGTGACGTATGACATTGGACACAGTACACAGTTACAGTATGACTCAAGTACACGATAGTACTTCTCATTGGCAGTAAATATGTACACACACAAAAGTACTATTGCGTTAAAAGTATTAAAAAAATCTTCACACGTTTGCCCATGTTCACACCAGTGTCAACAAAACGGATATTGATGTGGTTTGAAACTTTTGGTTTCATTTCTCTTGTATTACTGGCCTTCATCCAAGTAATACAATACCAGCAAATATTTCCACTGTGTACTCTTATAGTACAGTGGAAACTCCATACTATACTAGCAAATACTTCCACTGTGTACTCTTACAGTAAAATTAAAACTCCATACAATACTAGCAAATACTTCCACTGTATACTCTTACAGTAAAATTAAAACTCCATATTATACTAGTAAATACTTCCTCTGTGTACTCTTACAGTACAGTGGGAACTCTATATTATACTAGCAAATACCTCCACTGTGTATTCTTACAGTAGAGTGGGAATTCCAACTTATACTAGCAAATACTGCCACTGTGTACTCTTATAGTAAAATTAAAACTCCATATTATACTAGCAAATACTTCCACTGTGTTTTTTTTACAGTACAGTGGAAACTCCATATAATACTAGCAAATACTTCCACTGTGTACTCTTACAGTAAAATTAAAACTCCATATTATACGAGCCAATACTTCCACGTTTTTTTTTTACAGTACACTGGAAACTCCATACAATACTAGCAAATACTTCCACTGTATACCCTTACAGTAAAACTAAAACTCCATATTATACTAGTAAATACTTCCACTGTGTACTCTTACAATACAGTGGAAACTCCATACTATACTAGCAAATACTTCCACTGTGTACTCTTACAGTAAAATTAAAACTCCATATTATACTAGCAAATACTTCCACTGTGTTTTTTTTACAGTACAGTGGAAACTCCATATAATACTAGCAAATACTTCCACCGTGTACTCTTACAGTAAAATTAAAACTCCATATTATATGAGAAAAGACTTCCACGTTTTTTTTACAGTACACTGGAAACTCCATACAATACTAGTAAATACTTCCACTGTGTACTCTTACAATACAGTGGAAACTCCATACAATACTAGCAAATACTTCCACTGTGTACTCTTACAGTAAAATTAAAACTCCATATTATACGAGCAAATACTTCCACGTTTTTTTTTACAGTACACTGGAAACTCCATACAATACTAGCAAATACTTCCACTGTGTACTCTTACAG
>NC_084614.1:12973465-12983465 GCF_033978795.1 Nerophis ophidion | reverse complement strand
CAGCGTGTTTACTTGTGTGTGATATCATGTGCGATACAAGCGGTTCTGCAGTGTGTTTACTTCTGTGTGGTATCATATGCGATACAGGCACTCCTGCAGCGTGTGTACTTGTGTGTGATATCATGTTTGGTACAATCGCTCCTGCAGCGTGTGTACTTGTGTTTGATGTCATGTGCGAGACAATCGGTCCCGCAGCGTGTTTACTTGTGTGTGATATCATGTGCAATACAAGCGGTTCTTCATCGTGTTACTTGCGTGTGACATCATGTGCGATACAAGCGGTCCTGAGGCGTGGTTACTTGTGTGTGATAGTATGTGCAATACAAGCAGTCTTGCGACGTGTTTACTTGCGTGTGATATCATGTGCAATACGAGTGGTTCTGCAGCGTGTTTACTTGTGTGTGATATCATGTGCAATACAAGCAGTCTTGCGACGTGTTTACTTGCGTGTGATATCATGCGCGATACAAGCGGTCCTGCAGCGTGGTTACTTGTGTGATATGTGCAATACAAGCAGTCTTGCGGCGTGTTTACTTGCTTGTGATATCATGTGCGATACAAGCGGTTCTGCAGCGTGTTTATACTTGCGTGTGATATCGTGTGCGATACAAGCGGTTCTGCAGCGTGTTTATACTTGCGTGTGATATCGTGTGCGATACAAGCGGTTCTGCAGGGTGTTACTTGCGTGTGACATCATGTATGGTACAATCGGTCCTGCAGCATGTTTACGTGTGTGTGATATCATGCGCGATACAAGCGGTCCTGCAGCGTGGTTACTTGTGTGATATTATGTGCAATACAAGCAGTCTTGCAGCGTGTTTACTTGCTTGTGATATCATGTGCGATACAAGCTGTTCTGCAGCGTGTTTATACTTGCGTGTGATATCGTGTGCGATACAAGCGGTTATGCAGCGTGTTTACTTGTGTGTGATATCATGTGCGATACAAGCGGTCCTGCAGCGTGGTTACTTTTGTGTGATATTACGTGCAACACAAGCAGTCTTGCGGTGTTTACTTGCATGTGATATCATGTGCGATACAAGCGGTTTTGTTGTGTGTTTATACTTGCGTGTGATATTGTGTGCGATACAAGCGGTTCTGCAGCGTGTTTACTTGTGTGTGATATCATGTGTGATACAAGCGGTTTTGCTGTGTGTTTATACTTGCGTGTGATATCGTGTGCGATACAAGCGGTTTTGCTGTGTGTTTATACTTGCGTGTGATATCTTGTGTGATACAAGCGGTTCTGCAGCGTGTTTACTTGTGTGTGATATTATTTGCAATACAAGCAGTCTTGCGGTGTGTTTACTTGCATGTGCTATCATGTGCGATTCAAGCGGTTTTGCTGTGTGTTTATACTTGCGTGTGATATCGTGTGCGATACAAGCGGTTCTGCAGCGTGTTACTTGTGTGTGATATCATGTGCGATGCAAGCAGTCTTACTTGCAGCGTATTTTACTAGTGTGTGATATCTTTTGGGATACAAGCGATTCTGCAGCGTGCTGACTTGTTTGTGATATCATGTGCGATAATAGCGGTCCTGCTATTTTAGTCAAGTTGTTTACAAAAGCTAAACATGCTAGGCTATACGCCACGAGGAGCTAAATATTGACAAAAGTGCTGTTTTACATTGCAATATTGTTCAATTATTTAATTCTAGCTCGTGTGTTATTGTGTGCTTAGCTGTTGTGTAGCCGCTAGCTCCCATTAGAATATAGCCGAGCATGTTTAACTTTTGTACCCCCCTCGTGTTTGCAGACGCCGTCCGTCCCCCCGCCGGATATTATGGGGTGTGCTTGCTGCAAGCAAAAGAAGTCCGCCAAACTCGAGGCCGCCGCCAACGCGTCGGAGCTGTTGCCTAGCAACGTGGACGGCGGCGCGTCCCCGGGCTCGGTGCAGGGACGCTACTATCCCGACCCCACGCAGGCCATCCCGGACTTCAACAAGGGCTTCCCGTCCGCCGCCACCTTCGCCAACGCCAACGCGCAGCAGTGGGCGGGCAGCATCACAGGTAGCCTTATGTGGCGTGTTTTGTTTCAAAGTTGGCAGCGACTGACGAGTCCTTGCTTGCAGGCGGCGGCGTAACGCTCTTCATCGCCCTCTACGACTACGACGCTCGCACGGAGGATGACCTCACCTTCCAGAAAGGAGAGAAGTTCCAGATCATCAACAACACGTAAGCGCTTTAACCTCCTTTATTGTCAACAAGGTGTCTAAATATGTGCTTATGATTGCAAGTAATGCTTCAAAAATGGGAAGTGAATTATATTTATATAGCGCTTTTTCTCTACTAACTCAAAGCGCTTTACATAGTGAAAACCCTATATCTAATTTTTACATTTAAACCAGTGTGGGTGACACTGGGAGCAGGTGGGTAAAGTGTCTTGCCCAAGGACACAACGGCAGTGACTAGGATGGAGGAAGCGGGGATCGAACATGCAACCCTCAAGTTGCTGGCACGGCCGCTCTACCAACCGAGCTATACCGTGACATGTATTGTGTGAAATGTGACAAATAAAATCACATTCATGGTTTTCTTACAAACTACAAAAGCGGTGAAGTAGTCACGTTGTGTACAAGGTAAATAAAAACAGAAAACAATGATTTGCAAATCCTTTTCAACTTATATTATATTATATAGATTGCAAAGATAAGCTATTTCATGTTCACACTGAGAAACTTAATACCCGCACTCTTTTATTACGAAGCCACGCTGTTGTAACACGTGACTTGGCATCGTCTTGCTGAAATAAGCAGGGGCGTCCATGATAACATTGCTTGGATGGCAACATATGTTGCTCCAAAACCTTGCATGTACCTTTCAGCATTAATGGTGCCTTCACAGATGTGTAAGTTACCCATACCTTGGGAACTAATACACCCCCATACCATCACAGATGCAGGCTTTTCAATTTTGCACCTAGATCAATCCAAATGGTTTATTTTCCTCTTCGGTCCGGAGGACACCACATCCACAGTTTCCAAATATAATTTGAAATGCAGACTCGTCAGACCAAAGAACAATTTTCCACTTTGCACCAGTCCATCCTAGATGAGCTTGGGCCCTTTCTGGGTGTTGTTGATAAATGGCTTTGGCTTTGCATAGTAGAGTTTTAACTTGCACTTAAAGATGTAGCGAACTGTAGTCATTGACAGTGGTTTTTTTAAGTGTTCCTGAGCCCATGTGGTGATATCCTTTACACACTGACGTCTCTTTATGATGCAGTACCGCCTGAGAGATCCAAGGTCCGTAATATCATCGCTTACACGCAGAGATTTCTCCAGATTCTCTGAATTTGATGATATTACGGACCGTAGATAGTAAAATCCCTAAATCCCTTGCAATAGCTGGTTGAGAAATGTTGTTCTTAAATAATTTTCTCACACATTTGTTGACAAAGTGTTGTTGCCCCGTCCTTGTTTGGGAATGACTGAACATTTCATGGAAGCTGTTTTTATACCCAATCATGGCACCTGCCTGTTCCCAAATAGCCTGTTCACTTGTGGGATGTTCCAAATAAGTCTTTGATGAGAGCATTCCTCAACTGTCTGTCTTTTTTGCCACTTGTGCCAGCTTTTTTGAAGAATGTTGCAGGCATCAAATTCCAAATGAGCTAATATTTGCAAAAAATAACAAAGCTTTCCAGTGTGAACATGAAATATCTTGTCTTTGCAGTTTATTCAATTAAATATAAGTTGAAAAGGATTTGCAAATCATTTGATCCTCTTTTTATTTACCATTTACACAACGTGACAACGCCCTGTGTTGAGATGGCGACTTGTCCAGGGTGTACCCCGCCTTTCGCCCAAATGCAGCTGAGATAGGATGGATGGATGGACAACGTGACAACTTCACTGGTTTTGGATTTTGCACTAACTCCAAAATTCTCACAGAAATTTTGATGAGCTGTGAAAGCATGGCTAAAACCTTAGCATGCTAACATAACCTTGTTGTCGTCCGAACAGTAGGCACACTCGCAAGATTGAGACAAGACTTAAAACCTATGAGTTTTAAGTGTAGGCGATCAAAATTAGCTGAATTTCTAGCACGAAACGTTAACATGTTAATGTTAGCATGATAAGATCGAAAAAGTTAGCTTAGTTCTAAGATAGCGCCAAGTATCAAAATCCATAGTTTTTAGGTTCAGATAAACAAGCTTAGCATAAAATGTTAGTATGCTCACCTTGGCATGATAACAAAGGAAAAGTTAGCATACTTCTAAAAGGTGTGGATAAAACGTTAGCATGCTAACATAACCTTGTTATCATTCGAACAGTTAGAATACTCACAAGGTTGAGACAAGTCTCAAAAACTATGAGTTTTAGGTGTATGTGATCAAAATTTGCTGAATTTCTAGCATGAAACGCTAACATGTTAATGTTAGCATGATAAGATCGAAAAAGTTAGCCTACTTCTAAGATGCCACCAAGTATAAAAATCCATGATTTTTAGGTTCAGATGAAAGAACTTGGCATAAAACCTGAGAATGTTTACGTTCGCTTGATGGAGTAGTAAAAGTTAGCATACTTCTAAAAAGGAGCCAAGTATCATAATCAATGATTTTTAGGTTTAATCAAATACAATTTGATAAAACCCTACAATGAAACGTTAGCATGCTAACATAAAAGAAGTTAGCATACTTTTAAGATGGCGCCCAGTTTCAAAATCCATGATTTTCAGGTTCAAATTAATAAACTTAGCATAAAACGTGAACATGCTTACGTTCGCTTGATAGCGTAGGAAAAGTTAGCATACTTCTAAAATGGTGCCAAGGCTCAAAAGCCATGATCTTTAGGTCTAAACGAATAGAATTAGCAGATATGCTCGCATAAAATGTTAGCATGATAACATGGTAAAGAATAGCATACTTTTAAGATAGTACCAAGTATCATAATCAATGATTTTTAGGTATTAACAAATACAATTTGATAAAATCCTTGAAATAAACGTTAGCATGTTAACATAGGGGAAGTTAGCATACTTTTAAGATGGCGACCAGTTTCAAAAGCTATGATTTTTAGGTTTAAACAAATAAAATTCGGTAAAATAATAGCATAATCCATTAGCATGTTAATGTAAGCATTTTAACATAGGATAAGTTAGCATATTTCCTAGATGGCACCAAGTATCAAAAGCCATGATTTTTAGGTTCAAACCGATACAATTTTCAGATATTTTAGCATAAAACATTAACCTGCTAATGTTAGCTTGATGACAAAGAGAAAGTTAGCGTATTCATAAGATGGCGCCAAGTTTAAAAACCCATGATTTTTAAGTTTAAATGAATAGAAGTAGCTAAAGTACTGGCATACCTTAGTTATTGCATTCAAAAAGTATTTGTTCTCGGCACAACCTTTTAAAAATGTGAAAACATGCTAGCATAAAACCTTAACATGCTAACCTTAGAGTGATAGGTAACACACTTTTAAGATAGCGCCAGGAACATGGTCACACGTGTACTTACTACCGCTATTAGTAGAGGTAGTAAGTACACAGAAACACACGTGCTCACAGTTTTTTGTTTGTTTTTTGTATTTTTAGCGAGGGCGACTGGTGGGAGGCTCGCTCTTTGGACACAGGGAACGCTGGTTACATCCCATCCAACTATGTGGCCCCTGTGGACTCCATACAGGCTGAGGAGTGAGTACACACTTTCATGTACTTCATACCTTCTTAGGACCACTGGACTCCATACAGGCTGAGGAGTGAATACACACTTTCATGTACTTTGTACCTTCTTAGGACCACTGCACTCCATACAGGCTGAGGAGTGAATACACACTTTCTCATACTTCGTACCTTCTTAGGACCACTGGACTCCATACAGGCTGAAGAGTGAATACACACTTTTATGTACTTCGTACCTTCTTAGGACCACTGGACTCCATACAGGCTGAAGAGTGAATACACACTTTTATGTACTTCGTACCTTCTTAGGACCACTGCACTCCATACAGGCTGAGGAGTGAATACACACTTTCATGTACTTCGTACCTTCTTAGGACCACTGGACTCCATACAAGCTGAGGAGTGAATACACACTTTCATGTACTTCGTACCTTCTTAGGACCACTGGACTCCATACAGGCTGAGGAGTGAATACACACTTTCTCGTACTTCGTACCTTCTTAGGACCACTGGACTCCATACAGGCTGAGGAGTGAATACACACTTTCTCGTACTTCGTACCTTCTTAGGACCACTGGACTCCATACAGGCTGAGGAGTGAATACACACTTTCATGTACTTCATACCTTCTTATGACCACTGGACTCCGTACAGGTTGAGTGAATACACACTTTCTCGTACTTCGTACCTTCTTAGGACCACTGGACTCCATACAGGCTGAAGAGTGAATACACACTTTCTCGTACTTCGTACCTTCTTAGGACCACTGGACTCCGTACAGGCTGAGGAATGAATACACACTTTCATGTACTTCGTACCTTCTTAGGACCACTGGACTCCATACAGGCTGAGGAGTGAATACACACTTTCATGTACTTCGTACCTTCTTAGGACCACTGGACTCCATACAAGCTGAGGAGTGAATACACACTTTCATGTACTTCGTACCTTCTTAGGACCACTGCACTCCATACAGGCTGAGGAGTGCATACACACTTTCATGTACTTCGTACCTTCTTAGGACCACTGGACTCCATACAGGCTGAGGAGTGAATACACACTTTCTCGTACTTCGTACCTTCTTAGGACCACTGGACTCCATACAGGCTGAGGAGTGAATACACACTTTCATGTACTTCATACCTTCTTATGACCACTGGACTCCGTACAGGTTGAGTGAATACACACTTTCTCGTACTTCGTACCTTCTTAGGACCACTGGACTCCATACAGGCTGAAGAATGAATACACACTTTCTCGTACTTCGTACCTTCTTAGGACCACTGGACTCCGTACAGGCTGAGGAATGAATACACACTTTCATGTACTTCGTACCTTCTTAGGACCACTGGACTCCATACAGGCTGAGGAGTGAATACACACTTTCATGTACTTCGTACCTTCTTAGGACCACTGGACTCCATACAAGCTGAGGAGTGAATACACACTTTCATGTACTTCGTACCTTCTTAGGACCACTGCACTCCATACAGGCTGAGGAGTGCATACACACTTTCATGTACTTCGTACCTTCTTAGGACCACTGGACTCCATACAGGCTGAGGAGTGAATACACACTTTCTCGTACTTCGTACCTTCTTAGGACCACTGGACTCCATACAGGCTGAGGAGTGAATACACACTTTCATGTACTTCATACCTTCTTATGACCACTGGACTCCGTACAGGTTGAGTGAATACACACTTTCTCGTACTTCGTACCTTCTTAGGACCACTGGACTCCATACAGGCTGAAGAGTGAATACACACTTTCTCGTACTTCGTACCTTCTTAGGACCACTGGACTCCGTACAGGCTGAGGAATGAACACACACTTTCATGTACTTCGTACCTTCTTAGGACCACTGGACTCCATACAGGCTGAGGAGTGAATACACACTTTCATGTACTTCATACCTTCTTAGGACCACTGCACTCCATACAGGCTGAGGAGTGAATACACACTTTCATGTACTTCTGATCTTCTTAGGACCACTGGACTCCATACAGGCTGAGGAGTGAATACACACTTTCATGTACTTCATACCTTCTTAGGACCACTGCACTCCATACAGGCTGAGGAGTGAATACACACTTTCATGTACTTCATACCTTCTTAGGACCACTGCACTCCATACAGGCTGAGGAGTGAATACACACTTTCATGTACTTCTGATCTTCTTAGGACCACCCTCTCTAGATGTATAAATATGTGTATTTTTACTTCTTACCTTCTTCAGACCACCCTCTCTAGATATACAACTATGTGTATTTACAACATTAATAATATATACATACTATGTAAATATATATATATGTTTATATATATATATATATATATATATATATATATATATATGTTTATATATTTTTTTTATAATTCTGAGAATGCTCCAGAACATTCACACACATTCTACACCAAAAATCATCCATTTATTCTTCTACGTCTTCTTCTTCAGATTTTGGCGCGCTCTACCTTCCACATTTTTCACCCGTTCCAACTTCAAACTGTTCAGCCTATTCAGGAATCACAGACTTTCCCCTTGACAAATTCCAAAAATTCCCAGAATTCCAGGATTTCTGGGACATTTTTCCCATTCAAAATGATTTGGCCATTTTTCAAACTTCCACCATTTTTACATTTTTCAACCGATTGAAACCATTTTACCTTCAACATATTCCACTCATCGTGGAGATTTAAACTAAAAAATTTTTAAGTTAAAAAAAAATTCCAGGAGTTCCCAGAATTCCCTTTTCTTCAAACCTTTTTTGGCCCTTTTGTCTGGTGACTTCTCCTTCTACATTTTCCAACCCACTTCTACCAACAAAACATCCCTCTTAATCAGGACAAAAAACTATTTTTCTTCTTTAACTGGAAAAATTCTCTGTTTTCCTGAAATTCCTGGAATTCCTCACTACCGTTTCTCAATTAAAAACGTAAATTTTTCATTTCTCGACTGATTTGAAAAATTCCACTTCAAATTTCTACACACACTTGTTATTTCATATGTTGACCAGAGGGGGAACACTTCAAATTTCTACATACACTTATTTCATATGTTGACCAGAGGGGGGAACACTTCAAATTTCTACACACATGTTATTTCATATGTTGACCAGAGGGGGGAGAACTTCAAATTTCTACACACACTTGTTATTTCATATGTTGACCAGACGGGGGAACACTTAAATGGGTTGTACTTGTATAGCGCTTTTATACCTTCAAGGTACTCAAAGCGCTTTGACACTACTTCCACATTAACCCATTCACACACACATTCACATACTGATGGAGGGAGCTGCCATGCAAGGCCCTAACCAGCACCCATCAGGAGCAAGGGTGAAGTGTCTTGCTCAGGACACAACGGACGTGACGAGGTTGGTACTAGGTGGGGATTGACCCAGGGACCCTCGGGTTGCGCACGGCCACTCTTCCACTGCGCCACGCCGTCCCAAATTTCTACACACTTGTTATTTCATATGTTGACCAGAGGGGGGAGCACTTCAAATTTCTACACACACTTATTTCATATGTTGACCAGAGGGGGGAAAACTTCAAATTTCTACACACATTTTATTTCATATGTTGACCAGAGGAGGGAAACACCTCAAATTTCTACACACACTTGTTATTTCATTTGTTGACCAGAGGGGGAACACTTCAAATGTCTACACACTTGTTATTTCATATGTTGACCAGAGGAGGGAAACACTTCAAATTTCTATACACACCTGTTATTTCATATGTTGACCAGAGGGGGAACACTTCAAATGTCTACACACTCTTGTTATTTCAAATGTTGACCAGAGGGGGGAACACTTCAAATTTCGACACACACTTGTTATTTCATGTTGACCAGAGGGGGGAACACATCAAATTTCTACACACACATGTTATTTCATATGTTGACCAGAGGGGGGGGAACACTTCAAATTTCTACACATACTTCCATCCATCCATTCATTTTTTGCCGCTTGTCCCGTTCGGGGTCGCGAGGGGTGCTTGTTATTTCATATGTTGACCAGAGGGAGAACACTTCAAATTTCTACACACACTTGTTATTTCATATGTTGACCAGACCAGAGGGGGATCACTTCACATGTCTACACACACTTCCATCCATCCATTTCCTACCGCTTGTCCCGTTCGGGGTCACGGGGGGTGCTTGTTGTTTCATATGTTCACCAGAGTTCGAACACTTCAAATTTCTACACACTTGTTATTTCATATGTTGACCACAGGGTTGGAAACACTTCAAATTTCTACACACACTTATTTCATATGTTGACCAGAGGGAGGAACACTTCAAATGTCTACACACTCTTGTTATTTCAAATGTTGACCAGAGGGGGGAACACTTCAAATTCCTA
>NC_084614.1:12820965-12968465 GCF_033978795.1 Nerophis ophidion | reverse complement strand
ATCATTTTGCGATATTGCCATATTTTTGCTGAAAGGATTTAGTAAAGAACAGAACATCCACGATAAAGTTCGCAACTTTTGGACGCTAATAAAAAAGTCTTACCTGTACCGTAAGTAGCAGATGATGTGCGCGTGACATCACGGGTTGTAGGGCTCCTCACATCCTCACATTGTTTACAATCATGGCCACCAGCAGCGAGAGCGATTCGGAACGAGAAACGATTTCCCAATTAATTTGAGCGAGGATGAAAGATTTGTGGATGAGGATAATGAGTGAAGGACTAGAAAAAAAAAAAAAAAAAAAAATAAAGGGGAGAGGGCAGTGGGAGCGATTCAGATGTTATTAGGGACGGCGTGGCGCAGTGGAAGAGTGGCCGTGCGCAACCTGAGGGTCCCTGGTTAAAATCCCACCTAGTACCAACCTCGCCACGTCCGTTGTGTCCTGAGCAAGACACTTCACCCTTGCTCCTGATGGGTGCTGGTTGGCGCCTTGCATGGCAGCTCCCTCCATCAGTGTGTGAATGTGTGTGTGTGAATGGGTAAATGTGGAAGTAGTGTCTAAGCGCTTTGAGTACCTTGAAGGTAGAAAAGCGCTATACAAGTACAACCCATTTATTTATTATTATTTTATTAGACACATTTACTAGGATAATTCTGGAAAATCCCTTATCTGCTTATTGTGTAACTAGTGTTTTAGTGAGATTATATAGTCGTACCTGAAAGTCGGAGGGGTGTGGCCACGGGTGTGGTGACTGCCAGTGTCTCCGAGGGAAGCCACGGAGGAGGCAAGAGCTCTTTGACAGCTGCAGGAGGAATGACACAAGCTCCGCTCATGTCTCGGGTAAGAGCCGACGTATTACCACTATTTTCTCACCGAAACCTGCCGGTTGACATGTGGTAGAGAACCATGTTCGCTTGACCGCTCTGTTATGATAAATGATGAATGGGTTGTACTTGTATAGCGCTTTACACCTTCAAGGTACTCAAAGCGCTTTGACACTACTTCCACATTTACACATTCACACACTGATGGATGGAGCTGCCATGCAAGGCGCTAACCAGCACCCATCAGGAGCAAGGGTGAAGTGTCTTGCTCAGGACACAACGGACGTGACGAGGTTCGTACTAGGTGGGGATTGAACCAGGGATCCTCGGGTTGCGCACAGCCACTCCTCCACTGCGCCACGCCAAATTTAAATCTTATTTCAAAGTCTTTTGAATTTCTTTTAAAATTTTTGTTCTGGAAAATCTAGAGGAACAATGATTTGTCTTTGTTAGAAATATAGCTTGTTCCATAGTAAAGCTTCACCTTCGGGAATGTAAACAAGGAAACACCGGCTGTGTTTGTGTTGCTAAAGGCAGCTGCAATACACCGCTTTCCGCAAACAGCATTCTTCTTTGACGTCTTCATTATTAATTGAACAAATTGCAAAAGATTCAGCAACACAGATGTCCAAAATACCGTGTAATTATGCGATTAAAGCTGACGACTTATAGCTGAGATCTGTACTGGAAGAAAATGTCCGCTACAACCGCACGCGTCATCATTCCGCGACATTTTCAACAAGGATACTTCTCGGGAAATTTAAAATTGCAATTTAGTAAACTAAAGCGGCCGTATTGGCATGTGTTGCAATGTTAATATTTCATCATTGATATATAAACTATCAGACTGCGTGGTCGCTAGTAGTGGCTTTCAGTAGGCCTTTAAGTGAACATAAATCTCTACAGTTGATCAACTTCAGGTTCCTATTAAGTTTTAAAAAAATTAAAAAAAAAGGTTTTATGCCTTTTCTGTCAAAGACAACTTTTGTTTTTTATAATAAAACTGAAATATGCAGTATTTCCCCTGCTGCCCAAAACCTTCTGAAAGCAATGTTTCATGTGAGGTAATTAGAGCCTTAAAATGATCAACAATGCAGGACACCATTATTTGTAATTCATCAATATTTTTGAGTAATCACAGTGGAAAGATAAATAAAATTCCATTAAATGTATTTTGGATCCAAAAGGTGCCCATCTCATAAAGTGATAAATTTGTATTAGTTTTTTTTAACTTTCAACACCTAAGTTACGAGATCAACTTCAGATATATATCTGTCGATTTTACGTTTGAACTCTTATTTTGTTTGTTTTATGCTCTTTTGTCAAAGAAAATGTTGATATTTTTATCTGGCAACCACACAATGTACCGTATTTCCTTGAATTGCCGCCTGGGCGCTAATTAGTGAAGTGAAGTGAATTATATTTATATAGCGCTTTTCTCTACTGACTCAAAGCGCTTTACATAGTGAAACCCAATATCTAAGTTACATTTAAACCAGTGTGGGTGGCACTGGGAGCACGTGGGTAAAGTGTCTTGCCCAAGGACACAACGGCAGTGACTAGGATGGCGGAAGCGGGAATCAAACCTGCAACCCTCAAGTTGCTGGCACGGCCACTCTACCAACCGAGCTATACCGGTTGGTAGCTATAATTTAAAACCTCTTCTCACTCCCGCGCTTACCAAAGGCATTCGGTAAAAGTAAGCATGCGCTAATTATTTTGTTTGTTTTATGCTCTTTTGTCAAAGAAAATGTTGATATTTTTATATGGCAACCACACAATGTACCGTATTTCCTTGAATTGCCGCCTGGGCGCTAATTAATTTAAAACCTCTTCTCACTCCCGCGCTTACCAAAAGCATGCGGTAAAAGTAAGCATGCGCTAATTATTTTAAAACCTCTTCTCACTTAACAAAGGCCTGCAGTAAAAATTTCAGTGTGATGTAAGCTTGGACCTTAAATCCTACTTAATCTTCTTCCCTTTATGCGATTTCAAATTACCGGTATTGAAATCAGCCTCCTCCATTTTGAAAATGATGACAGGGGAAGTGTCACTCGTGACGTCACGAGTTTGACCCGGCGGTAATACTAAGCATGCGCTAATTATTTTGGGAATCGAGTTTGACCCGGCAGTAATTCTAGGCAGGCGCATACATATGTCCTGCTGCAGTTCAAGGAAATACGGTATGCACTATTTTCCACATAAAACATTTTAAAGTGAAATATTTGAAATAATTGGAGCCTTTAATAGGTCAATAATTCATTATAACATTGAATTTTTATTTGTTTTTTTGAGTAATGGCAAAAAAAGAAAAATAAAGATAGACAAAAGAAAATAAACAGCCTGTATTTGCAGCTTTGTGTCAACATTGCAACTTTTTCTAGTTCGATTTTTCACCTCATTCCACTTTTTTTTAATGTTTTTTTCTTTTAATGATTGCAATAGCATTTCCAGAATGTGTGGCGGGCCAGTAAACAATTAGCTGTGGGCCTCAAATGGCCCCGGGCCGCACGTTGGACACCCCTGCTTTACACAAACCCCAAAAGCAGTGAAGCTGTCACCTTGTGTAAATGGTAAATAAAAAGAGAATACAATGATTTGCAAAACCAAGATGTCAAATGAATGTTGAAATTGCCTTGTAAAAGCGCTAATGCTAATCTGTAGCATGTCAATAGCAAAGCCAATGTCTTTTAGCATCAAGCTAGCGCATTTAAAAGAATATACAAATTTAATGCTGCTGAAATGATCGCCAAAGTGCAAATAGCTGCCTCATAATGTTTAGTGTTGTAACATGGCACCGTTGGATTTGACGGGAACCGGTTCCCGGTAGTACCGACAGGAATCGGATCCCCACCCAAAAAAGGTCCCGTATTTGGCACCCATCCTAACTAGATATGAACGAAGAGAGGGAGGTCAGAACTCACCAGTCTGGTCAGTTTTTGCTGAATGGAGTCTTTTGTTGCGCCCTAAAAAGTGTTAGTACTGTAAGTGTTGTGCTTATTACGCACCAGGTGTTGGATTTTCACGCAGATCTTAGTTGTAGTTTTCGTTAACACATTTGGAGGTGTTGAAATTGCCGTGTAAAATCGCTAATGCTAATTAGTAGCTTGTCAATGGCAAAGACATTGGATGTTAGCATCGAGCTAAGACATTTTTTGGTAAAGTGGAGCCGTACTTAAAGTTACAGTGGCAATTCCAAAAAGAAGAAGATGACCGTTGTTTTATAAGTGTTGGCTTGTCAGTTCAGTTTTTGCTGAATGGAGTCTTTTGTTGCGCCCTAAAAAGTGTTAATACTGTAATTGTTGTACTTATTACGCACCAAGTGTTGGAGTTTTACGTGGATCTTAGTTGTAGTTTTCGTTAACAAATTTGGAGGTGGCGAAATTGCCGTGTAAAATCGCTAATGCTAATCAGTGGCATGTCAATAGCAAAGCCAATGTATGTTAGCATCAAGCTAGTGCATTTTTTTATTTTTTTTTATTTTTTTATGCTGCTGCAATGATCGCCAAAGTGCGAATAGCCGGCTAGTATTGTTTTTATTGTGACATGGCACCGTTGGATCTGATGTAAACCGGTTACCGGTAGTACCGGCAGGAATCGGGTGTCCCAAAAAAAAAAGGTACCGGGTTCGATACCCATCCTAACTAGACATGAAAGAAGAGAGGGAGGACATGTAAAAAAAGAGGTAGCATAAATACACTTTTGATGTTTCTGACTTCCGAGAACTCTGCCTAGCAACAGGGTGCCACCTATTGATGATCAGGAATTTCAATGTTGTCGTGCTTCTCCGCAGGGTTCAACGTTCAATCCCGGGACTTCCACCAGTTTGCATGAGTGTTCTCTGACTTTCTGACTCCTCCCCAGGTAGTCTGCTGGACTTCCTCAAAGACGGCGAGGGCCAGAACCTGAAGCTGCCCCAGCTGGTGGACATGGCGGCACAGGTGAACAAGCAGTAATGTTGTTGTTATCCATAACACACGCCTGGGCCTTACATGGCTCCGCCCCCTGCGTGCAGATCGCGGCCGGCATGGCGTACATCGAGAGGATGAACTACATCCACCGCGACCTGCGCGCCGCCAACATCCTGGTGGGGGACAACCTGGTGTGCAAGATCGCCGACTTCGGCCTGGCACGTCTCATCGAGGACAACGAGTACACGGCCAGACAAGGTGACAGGGTGTGTGTGTGTGTGTGTGTGTGTGAGTGTGTGTGTGTGTGTCTGCCCATATTGTTGCACACCAGACGTCCTCATGAAGCGATGATGCAACTTGGGGGCGTTGCCATGGTTTCAGGGGCCAAGTTCCCCATCAAGTGGACGGCTCCTGAGGCGGCTCTGTACGGACGCTTCACCATCAAGTCTGACGTGTGGAGCTTTGGCATCCTGCTCACTGAACTCATCACCAAGGGCCGCGTGCCATACCCAGGTACACAGTCTTAGTACTTCAAGCTTGGTACGGCATCTTAGTACACACTTAGTACACACTTAGTACAGCATCTTAGTACGTACTTAGTACAGTTTCTAAGTTCTTTCTTGGTACAGTGTCTTAGTGCTTACCTAATACAGCTTCTTAGTGCTTAATACTTAGTACAGTGTCTTAGTCCTTAGTACAGCATCTTAGTACATACTTAGTACAGCTTCTAAGCTCTTAATTGGTAGTGTCTTAGTGCTTACTTAATACAGTGTCTTAGTGCTTAGTACAGTATCTTAGTATTTACTTAGTACAGATTCTTAGTGCTTAGTACAGCATCTTAGTACATACTTAGTACAGCTTCTAAGTTCTTACTTGGTACAGCTTCTAAGTTCTTACTTGGTACAGTGTCTTAGTGCTTACCTAATACAGCTTTTAGTGGTTAATACCTACGTAGTACAGTGTCTTAGTGCTTACCTAATACAGCTTCTTAGTGCTTAATACTTACGTAGTACAGTGTCTTAGTACTTAGTACAGCGTCTTAGTACATACTTAGTACAGCTTCTAAGTTCTTACTTGGTACAGTGTCTTAGTGCTTACCTAATACAGCTTCTTAGTGCTTAATACTTAGTACAGCGCCTTAGTCCTTAGTACAGCATCTTAGTACATACTTAGTACAGCTTCTAAGCTCTTACTTGGTACAGTGTCTTAGTGCTTACCTAATACAGCTTCTTAGTGCTTAATACTTAGTACAGTGTCTTTGTCCTTAGTACAGCATCTTAGTACATACTTAGTACAGCTTCTAAGCTCTTACTTGGTACAGTGTCTTAGTGCTTACTTAATACAGTGTCTTAGTGCTTAGTACAGTATCTTAGTATTTACTTAGTACAGATTCTTAGTGCTTAGTACAGCATCTTAGTACATACTTAGTACAGCTTCTAAGTTCTTACTTGGTACAGCTTCTAAGTTCTTACTTAATACAGTGTCTTAGTGCTTAGTACAGTATCTTAGTATTTACTTAGTACAGATTCTTAGTGCTTAGTACAGCATCTTAGTACATACTTAGTACAGCTTCTAAGTTCTTACTTGATACAGCTTCTAAGTTCTTACTTGGTACAGTGTCTTAGTGCTTACCTAATACAGCTTCTTGTGCTTAATACTTACGTAGTACAGTGTCTTAGTACAGCGTCTTAGTACATACTTAGTACAGCTTCTAAGTTCTTACTTGGTACAGTGTTATAGTGCTTACCTAATACAGCTTCTTAGTGCTTAATACTTAGTACAGTGTCTTAGTCCTTTGTACAGCATCTTAGTACATACTTAGTACAGCTTCTAAGCTCTTACTTGGTTCAGTGTCTTAGTGCTTACTTAATACAGTGTCTTAGTGCTTAGTACAGTATCTTAGTATTTACTTAGTACAGATTCTTAGTGCTTAGTACAGCATCTTAGTACATACTTAGTACAGTTTCTAAGTTCTTACTTGGTACAGCTTCTAAGTTCTTACTTAGTACAGTGTCTTAGTACTTAGTACAGTATCTTAGTATTTACTTAGTACAGCTTCTTAGTACTTACTTATTAGTACAGTGTCTTAGTTATTAGTATTTACTTAGTACAGCGTCTTAGTATTTACTTAGAACAGTGTCTTAATATTTACTTAGTACAGTGTCTTTGTTCTTATATTTACTTAGTACAGCGTCTTAGTACTTATTAGTACAGTGTCTTAGTACTCAGTACAGCGTCTTAATATTTATTTAGTACAGCTTATTAGTACTTAGTACAGCTTCTTAGTATTTACTTAGCACAGCTTCTTAGTACTTACTTAGTACAGCATCTTAGTACTTACTTAGTACAGCATCTTAGTACATACTCTGTACAGCTTCTAAGTTCTTACTTGGTACAGTGTCTTAGTGGTTACTTAGTACAGTGTCTTAGTACTTAGTACAGTATCTTAGTATTTACTTAGTGCAGCTTCTTAGTACTTACTTATTAGTACAGTGTCTTAGTTCTTAGTATTTATTTAGCACAGCGTCTTAGTATTTACTTAGTACAGCGTCTTAGTACTTATTAGTACAGTGTCTTAGTACTTAGTACAGCGTCTTAATATTTATTTAGTACAGCATCTTAGTACTTAGTACAGCATCTTAGTACATACTTAGTACAGCTTCTAAGTTCTTGGTACAGTATCTTAGTATTTACTTAGTACAACTTCTTAGTACTTAATTAGTACAGTGTCTTAGTTATTAGTATTTACTTAGTACAGCGTCTTAGTACAGTGTCTTAGTATTTACTTAGTACTGTGTCTTTGTTCTTATATTTACTTAGTACAGCGTCTTAATATTTATTAAGTACAGCTTATTAGTACTTAGTACAGCTTCTTAGTATTTACTTAGTACAGCTTTTAAGTTCTTTCTTAGTACAGTGTCTTGATGCTTACATAGTACAGCCTCTTAGTGCTTAGTACTTAGTACAGTGTCTAAGTGCATAGTACTTAGTATAGTATCTTAGCATTTACTTAGTACAGCTTCTTAGTACTTACTTATTAGTACAGTGTCTTAGTTCCTAGTATTTACTTAGTACAGCGTCTTAGTATTTACTTGGTACAGTGTCTTAGTATTTACTTAGGACAGCGTCTTTGTTCTGACTATTGACTTAGTACAGAGTCTTAATATTTATTTAATACAGCTTATTAGTACTTAGTACAGCTTCTTAGTATTTACTTAGTACAGCTTTTAAGTTCTTTCTTAGTCGGTTTCTTGGTGCTTACTTAGTACAGCTTCTTAGTGCTTAGTACTTAGAACTGTGTCTAAGTGCTTAGTACTTAGTATGGTATCTTAGCATTTACTTAGTACAGCTTCTTAGTACTTTGTCTTAGTTCTTAGTATTTTTTTAGTTCAGCATCTTAGTGTTTAGTATTAGTACGGTGTCTTAGTGCTTAGTATTAGTAGTGTCTTAGTGCTTTGTCCTTAATACAGCGTATTAGTACTTAGTGCAGCTTCTTAGTACTTAGTAGCGCTTCTTAGGGCTTATTTTTTACTTAGTACAGTGTCCTAGTGCTAAGTACTTAGTACAACGTCTTTGTGCTTAGGACTTACTTAGTACAGCTTCTTTGTGCTTAGTACTTACTTAGTACAGCTTCTTGATACTTAGTACAGCTTCCTAGTGCTTTTTTGTAACCACCAAGATGACATTGGGAGTATCCCAAGTCAATGACCTTTAATTATGCTGAAATTGAAATGTATCACAGGATTCACTTATATGACCCAATACAAACAACCTTCTCTAGTCATCGTGTGAAAAAAACTTAGTACTTAGTACAGTGTCTTAGTGCTTAGTATTTACTTAATACAGTGTCTTGATTCTTAGTACTCAGTAAAGCGTCTTAGTACTTAGTACAGTTTATTAGTGCTTAATATTTACTTAGTGCAGCGTCTTAGTGCTAACTTAGTACAGCATTTTAGTGCTTTGTATTAGTACAGTGTCTTAGTGCATAGTATTAGTAGTGTCTTTGTGCCTTGTACTTAGTAGAGCGTCTTAGTACTTAGTACAGCTTCTTAGTACTTAGTAGCGCTTCTTAGGGCTTATTTACTTAGTACAGAAACTTAGTGCTAAGTACTTAGTACAACGTTTTTGTGCTTAGTACTTACTTAATGCAGCCTCTTAGTACTTAGGACTTACTTAGTAGAGCTTCTTAGTGCTTAGTACTTACTTAGTACAGCTTCCTCGTGCTTTTTTGTAACCACCAAGTTGACATTGGGTGTATCCCAAGTCAATGACCTTTAAAAATGCTGAAATTGAAATGTATCACAGGATTCACTTATATGATCCAATACAAACAACCTTCTCTAGTCATGGTGTAAAAAAACCCTATTTCTAGTATTTACTTAGTAAAGTGTCTTAGTACTTAGTACAGTGTCTTAGTGCTTAGTATTTACTTAATACAGCGTCTTGATTCTTAGTACTCAGTAAAGCGTCTTAGTACTTAGTACAGTTTCTTAGTGCTTAATATTTACTTAGTGCAGCGTCTTAGTGCTTATTATTAAAAAAAAAAAAAGGATGATTGAATTCATGTGAAAATAATCTTATAAGCATATATGACTCAATAGTGGTAGTATTATTTGAAGTGGCGCTCTTATTTTGGAAAGGATGAAACATACTTGCCAACCTTGAGACCTCCGATTTCAGGGGGCGGAGGGCGTGGTCGGGGGCAGGGCGTGGTTAAGAGTCAAGTATTTCTTATATGTATATATATATATATATATATATATATATATATATATATATATATATTTATTTTATTATATGTATGTGGGTTCTTCCGAGGATGTCGTAGTCGTAATGGTTTGTACTGTCCTTTGAGACATTTGTGATTTAGGGCTATATAATAAACATTGATTGATTGATTGATGTATATATGTATAAAAGTTGAGTTAAGGGTAGAATTGTCCATCCTTGTTCTATTGTCTGTCACTATTTTTCTAACCATATGCATGTACAGTAGATGGCAGTATTGTCCTGTTTAAGAGTGTCACAACATTGCTGTTTACGGCAGACGATCTGCTTTATGGTAGACGAAAACGTGACTGCTGTTGTTGTGTGTTGTTACCGCGCTGGGAGGACGTTAATGAGACTGCCTAACAATAAACCCACTTTAGAAACCAAGAACTCGCCCTCCATCCTTCTACAGTTATAACGTCATTGGGCAGGCTCGCTGTTTGTATTGTGGGAAAGCGGACGTGAAAGCAGGCTGTCCTCACTCAGGTCCGCATGGAGCTGGAGGGGGCGTGGCCTCCAGCTCCGCCTGAATTTCGAGAGATTTTCGGGAGAGGCGCTAAATTTGGGGAGTCCCCCTGAAAATCCGGGAGGGTTGGCAAGTATGGGATGAAAGTAGCAGGGGCGCACCTAATGATGTGCTCATCCTCATCTGTATGCGACACCTGTGCCCCCCCCCACCCCAACCCTTACCCCCGTCCCTCCAAGGCATGAACAACCGCGAGGTGTTGGAGCAGGTGGAGCGCGGCTACCGGATGGCCTGCGCCCCGGGCTGCCCCGCCTCGCTCCACGAACTCATGCTGCAGTGCTGGCGGCGGGAGGCCGACGAGAGGCACACCTTCGAGTACCTGCAGTCCTTCCTGGAGGACTACTTCACCGCCACCGAGCCGCAGTACCAGCCCGGCGAGAACCTGTGACACACACACACACACACACACACGACCGCCCGCCTCCTATTGTACATTGTCGCCCTAATCGCTTCCAGTCGCCGCCGATTCTTTTGGGACGGATCCGCCTTGATGAAGAACCTCTGCTGATCGGGGGGGGGGGCCCTGCAGTGATGTTGCTTTCCTCCGTAACCATGACAACAAGGAACTGAAAGAAAGATGTAGATGGTTTGGGAGGAGGGGCGGGCCAGTTGCCACATTATCCTCTTTCTTCCTCAGCCGCCCTCGATGTTGCGCTCGTACCCTTTCACTCTCTTTTGTCAGCGGATTCACGCGGCGATGCAACAGGTTCACCGTCGGCTCGGGCGGGTCCAAACTCCTGCCGTGTTAAAAAAAAACAACAAAAAAACCCTTTTCTTTTCCACACATTTAAAGAGAAATATATATATTTTAGAGAGGTCGGTGAGAAATGTCTCGGCCATTTTGTATGAGCCAGTCTCTTGAAGGTTTGTTTTACTTTTTATTTAACGTGTTCCCTTTATTGACTTCTGTAGCAAAGTCGCCATTTATTCATTCATTGGGAGGCCGGTTGCAAAGTTCACGCATTACAAAAAAAAAAAAGGGAAATTTTATTGTTTTCTTACAAGATCGATCCCCTTTTTTTTAATGCTGAGATTATTCTTACTGTAATAAACATCTGACAGTTTTTTTTGTTTGTTGTTTTCAGCTGACAATACCTTCCTGGGTCGCGCTTGAAGTAGGAACCAAATATTCTAACTATTTGTAGGAGCTGCACAAAAAAATCAAAGTGTCAAATCGGGCGTCCCAGCGCCCCGACACACCTCCAAAAATTTCAGGGAGATCGGAGCATGTGGAAGGAAGTTATGACTGCTATAGTATTCCGCCACAAGAGGGCGATGTTGATGTCAACGTCCAGTGGTGATCGGACCCGACCTAAAATCCGGGTGGGGCCCCCAACGTCATGAGTTACATAAGGACTTTTGTTACCATCAAGTTGACATTGTGAGCAACCCTTCAATATGGAATGTATCATTGTATTCACATATATGACCCAACACAAATAACCTACCCTAGTCATGGTGTAAAAAAACACTTCCTTGTATTTACTTAGTAAAGCGTCTTAGTGCTTAGTACAGTGTCTTAGTGCTTATTATTTGCTTAATACAGCGTCTTGGTGCTTAGTACAACGTCTTAGTGCTTAGTATTTACTTAGTGCAGCGTCTTAGTGCAAACTTAGAACAGCATGTTGGTGCTTAGTAATAGTACAGTAATAGGTTTTAGTATTAGTAGTGCCTTAGTGCTTTGTACTTAGTACAGCTTCTTAGTACTTAGTAGCGCTTCTCAGTGCTTATTATTTACTTAGTACATCGACTTAGTGATAGTACTTATTACAACGTGTTCGTGCTTAGGACTTACTTAATACAGCCTCTTAGGACTTACTTAGTACAGGTTCTGAGTGCTAAGTACTTAGTACAACGTCTTTGTGCTTAGTACTTACTTAATACAGCCTCTTAGGACTTACTTAGTACAGCTTCTTAGTGCTTAGTACTTACTTACTACAGCTTCTTAGTACTTTTTTGGAACCATCAAGTTGACGTGAGTAACCCAAGTCAATGACCTTTATTTATGGTAAAATTGAAATGTATCACAGGATTACCTTATATGACCCAATATAAACAACCTTCCTTAGTCATGGTGTAAAAAAACACTTCCTAGTATCTACTTAGTAAAGTGTCTTAGTACTTAGTACAGTGTCTTAGTGCTTCATATTTACTTAGTACAGCGTCTTAGTACTTAGTACAGCTTCCTAGTACTTAGTAGCGCTTCTTAGTGCTTATTATTTACTTATTACAGCGTCTTAGTGCTAAGTACTTAGTACAACGTCTTCGTGCTTAGTACTTACTAAATACAGCTTCTTAGTGCTTAGTACTTACTAAGTACAGCTTCTTGGTACTTAGTAGAGCTTCCTAATGCTTTTTTTAGCCATAAAGTTGTGAGTAACCTCAGTCAATGACCTTTAATTATACTGAAAATGATTTACTTAAAAGACCCAATACAAACAACCTTCCCTAGTCATGGTGTAAAAGAATAATTAAAAAAAGCCAACCAACAGAAAAAGTCAACAGACATGGTCACACAAAACACAACCTGCTCACTCAGAATTACACCCATTTAAATCCATTGCAAGGCATGATGGGAAAAATGCACCTCCAGGCTCCGCCCACTATGAATGGGTACGTATAGTACTGACAAATCCGGAGCGTCAGAGTGTCATCATCTTCATTTCCACCAATTCTGATAAGATCCGAGTTTGTGGAGCTGAGTTATAGTTGTCGAACGTTTTGTGGCGAGCCATCAGGTCAAAGTTCGCCGCCGTGCCACGCCCACATCTTCTGGCGTAGGCGAGATTCCTCCCTAATTTGTCATCGCCCGTCTGTCCAGTATCCGTCATTTTGATCGCCACTCATCCGGTCGAAGTCCGAAGGTGGCGTTTGTTCAAGTGCGATCCCGGTTTTGGGCCGAAATATGGCGGACGGAAACCAAGATGTTTCTTTTCAAATATGGCTTCTTTGGACTTTTGTAGACGCCACATGCCATTTTTTGGACGATAAGCAAAGTTAGAGCAAGGGGCCCATTTTTACAATTTTAAAGGGGGTGCCAGAGAGCCAAGTTTTGAATTTCAAGTTCCGGACTCCCAAAAAAGTCCCTTCATACCAACAGGCATCAGACTGTATAATGCATATGTTCCTTCTTAACTGTACTTAAATGTAGAATAAACTGTATTTATATCATTTACATGTGAACAATGCTGTATAATAGACTGTATATATATTATTCACATGTGAATAATGCTGTATAATAGACTATTTATATTATTCACATGTGAATAATATATATACAGTCTATTATACAGCATTGTTCACATGTAAATGATGCTGTATAATAGACTATATTATTCACATGTGAATAATGCTGTGTAATATACTGTATTTACATTATTCACATGTGAATAATGCTGTATAATAGACTGTATTTATTCACATGTGAATGATGCTGTGTAATAGACTTTATATTATTCACATGTGAATAATGCTGTATAATAAATAGACTTTATTTATATTATTCACATGTGAATAATGCTGTATAATGGACTTTATTTATATTATTCACATTTGAATAATGCTGTATAATAGACTGTATTTATACTATTCACATGTGAATAATGCTGTATAATAGACTATTTACATTATTCATGTGAATAATGCTGTATAATAGACTGTATTTATTTTATTCACATGTGAATAATGCTGTATAATAGACTGTATTTATATTATTCACATTTGAATAATGCTGTATAATAGACTGTTATTCACATGTGAATAATGCTGTATAATTTGACTATTTACATTATTCACATGTGAATAATGCTGTATAATTGTATTTATATTATTCACATGTGAATAATGCTGTAAAATAGACTGTATTTATATTATTCACGTGAATAATGCCGTATAATAGACTATTTATTTTATTCACGTGTGAATAATGCTGTATAATAGACTGTATTTATATTATTCACATGTGAATAATGCTGTATAATAGATTTTATTTGTATTATTCACATGTGAATAATGCTGTATAATAGACTGTATTTACATTATTCACATGTGAATGATGTAAATACAGTCTATTATACAGCATCATTCACATGTGAATAATGCTGTATAATAGACTGTATTTATATTATTCACATGTGAATAATATAGTCTATTATACAGCATTGTTCACATGTGAATAATATATATACAGTCTATTATACACCATTCTTCACATGTAAATGATATAAATACAGTCTATTCTACATTTAAGTACAGTTAAGAAGGAACATATGCATTATACAGTCCGATGCCTGTTGGTATGAAGGACTTTTTTGGGAGTCCGGAACTTGAAATTCAAAAGCATTATTCACATGTGAATAATGCTGTATAATAGACTGTATTTATGTTATTCACATGTGAATAATGCTGTAAAATAGACTATTTATATTAGTGTGTGTTTACTCAGTACTTATTTGTACCTTATCATAGTGGGCGGAGCCTGGCGGTGAAAACTTCTCCTCGCCGTCGCCAATCAAACTGTAAATACTGCACTTTCGATGATACTAAACGGATGGGCAAATATAGCCTCTCACAGAAGACATGTATGAATATCTATGTATATATGTATATATACTGTATGTATATGTAGAAAAAATATATATATATGTATAGGTAAAAAAATGGATGGATGTAATACATCTAAAATATTCAATATAGTGTAAACAACATTTTACCATATCATGTAGCCAAAACCTCAAAAAAGTCAAACATTATCATAGACATGTTTCCAATTTTAAAGGAGCCATACGTAATTCTGTCATGTCAAGTCAACATTAAATGGCCCTGATATGTCAAAAGTCATTAATAAATCGTGTTATTTCCCAATACCTTTATAACTGATAACAGTGGTTCAGCCAGGAAATGATCATTTTAAAAATTGTATGTACAACCCTGAAATATTATTTTCATTCCAATGCCCCACCCTCCGCTGTTTAAACAATAAGAAAGTCCGCGAGTGTGTCACATCCAGGTTGCCCAGTTACACACTGCCATCTTCGTCTCGTCCCTGCCACTGGTGAAGTTACTAGACATGTCAGACCTTTGTCAATCTAAAAGGCCTCGTTACCATTCTCAACCTATCCATGACAAAGCCAGGAACAAAACCAGGAATTGTATCAGGCATGCCTTTGAAAGACGGAGACCATTGAAGGCGGAGAAGATTTTTTTCCATCTGATGCCAACCTTGCTCATTTCCTCCTTGATAGGTAAGTCAGGCATTTACTTTTTCTTATTACTTGTAATAAATGGGAATGGACATTTGGTATGTCAACTATATTGTCCAATACAGTCCATGGCAGGCCTGGGCAATTATTTTGACTCGGGGGCCGAAATTAGAGAAAAAAATGTGTCCTGGGGCCGGTATATCTGATTTTTAGGAACACTGATACACAACCTCACAAAAATGTCTGATTGAATGCCTAAAAACTGAATGAGACACTCAGAATGTGGCATTTACAATATTATCTACGAACGATAAAACACTGAATATTGACAACAAAGGGTCTTCTAAAGATCCCGAAAACTCGTTTTAAAACCCGTGGAGACCTGGCATTCCAGGCTTGCACCAGTCCCTCTGTGATCTTGACTCTGTTGAAATTTTCATTTCAAAACTTCTCTTTTTAGTAAAGCTTTGAAATAATGCACCTTTTAATTATCATTTTTAATCCACTTTGTATCCTTTTTATGACGTTGCCCCTGATCGTATCTGTGGAAATCACTTTATAAATAACATTTACCTAGTTACTACTTACTAAAAAAAATCCCTGCTGTGACGTAGATGACCATAATAACTAGTTAGCTGATCATAGTAACTAATATATCATGCAAAAGTGCAGATTCCAACCGTAAAAAATACTTGGTATAGTTCAGGGATCGGCATGCCAAAATGTTGAAAGAGCCATATTGGACCAAAAATACAAAAACAAATCCGTCTGGAGCCGCAAAAAAATAAAAGCCATATTACATACAGATAGTGTCATGAGATATAAATTGAATTATGAGGACTTAAAGGGAACTAAATGAGCTCAAATATAGCTACAAATGAGGCATAATGATGCAATATGTACATACAGCTAGCCTAAATAGCATGTTAGCATCGATTAGCTTGCAGTGACCAAATAAGTCTGATTATCACTCCACACAAGTCAATAACATCAACAAAACTCTCCTTTGTGCATTCTCGCACAACGTTAAAAGTTTGGTGGACAAAATGAGACAGAAAAAGTGGCATACAACACGTCTTAGAAAGTCGGACAAAGTTATACATGTAAACAAACTACGGTGAGTTCAAGGACCGCCAAAATTAGTAGGACAAAACGGCGCTCGCCAAATACTCGAATCAGTGAAGCATGTTTAATATAAACAGTGTGCTTTGTAGCAATTAAGGAGGTTTGTGTCATGTTTGTCCTCCTACAGCAGGGGTGCCCAAACTTTTTCCACTGAAAAATAAAGGCAAACACACAAAATATGCAAAATCATCCACCAAAAATATTTATCAAAGTGGAATATTTGATGTGAAGTAGTCATAACCTTGGATTGGTCAATAATTATTAAAAATATTGATTTTGATTCATTATGTTTTCAGCAATGACAGTTTGAAAGAAAAAAAAAACAGCTGTTTTATTAGTCAACATTGCAACTTTTTCTAAATTACATTTCACCTTTTAGGCTTTTTTATTTCACTTTTGTTATGTTTTTGTTTATTTTAATCGTATTTTTAGAATGTGCCGTGGGCCGCAAATGGCCTCTGGGGCACACTTTTGACACCCCTGAAATAAAATCTTGATAAATCCATCGATAAAAAGCAGAGCCTGGCGACGCATGCGCGTTTATCATAACTTTCTGTCCCTCTCTGTTTTTGCCCCTCCCTCACGAATGCTGCTGCTGCGCCCACCTTCACAATTAGTTTTGTTTTTAACCCCTTCTTAACCCAGAAAGTACATTGAAACTGCACGCAACCCTAACTCAAAAGGCCGGACATTTGAGGCATTTAAGAAACTCCCCCCGGACAGCCCAGACAGCCCCTCAAAAGAGGATATGTCCAGGGTAAAGAGGATGTATGGTCAGTCCAGCATAGTTCACTCTTTCTTTGAAGGGACAATGCACAGAAACTGTAAGCTGAAAGACAAATATGTCCTGTACCAGATTATAGCTAAATAGCTCATTTCCATCTGCAGTCCCTGGCTACCTAAATTAAAGGGATACAAAAATCATGCTATAGCATGTACTCAAATTAAGAAAAGTCTTAAAATGCAATTTCATGGACACATACTTAATATACAATACAACCACACCTCATTTACATACATGCTCGTGTTCACATCCGTCATCATTTGTAAAAACAACCATGATTTTAACAGACACACCTCACAATTTACAATAAAAATGCTCTCGTGGATTAATATAATACACATTAAAGTTGATGTGTCGGACATAGTGGCCACCTTAGTGACCGTGTGAGCAGCTTTGATTACTCTGAAGCCACTTTTTAATTTCAATTGTGAATGATGAGTAAAGACATGCACCTGGGGATAGGTTGATTGGCAACACTAAATTGGCCCTAGTGTGTGAATGTGAGTGTGAATGTTGTCTATCTGTGTTGGCCCTGGGATGAGGTGGCGACTTGTCCAGGGTGTACCCCGCCTTCCGCCCGATTGTAGCTGAGATAGGCGCCAGCGCCCCCCGCGACCCCGAAAGGGAATAAGCGGTAGAAGATGGATGGATGGATGGATGGAGTAATCTGTTAAACTTTTCAAGTTTGTTTGTTGCATGATGTCACTTCTTCCTGAAAATGGCCTAATTTCTGTGTAAAATTTTGCTGGTTAGTGACAAAACGATGTGTCTATTCGGCAATTACACTCCGCATCAAGGGTTGGAATTGGGGGTTAAATCAACAAAAATGATTCCTGGGCGCGGCAGTGATCAAGGATGATGGGTCAAGTGCAGAGAATAATTTCGCCACACCGTGTGCGTGTGCGTGTGTGTGTTAAATGAACTTATATTTTATTATGGTCCTAACACCTCAACCCCTAGTAAGAGGCAGTAGAAGTTTGAAATCGAGCTGGATTTGGTATCGCTCACGTCTGCAGCTGGCCCAAAATGCAGCTGCCCGACTTTTAACAAACTCAAGAAAAAGAGAGCACATTACTCCTGTTTTAGCCTCCGTCCACTGGCTGCCTGTATCCTTTAGAGTCCTTTTTAAAATGATCTTACTCTGTTTTAAATCCTTACATGGTCTTGCCCCACCTTACCTCTCTGAGCTGCGCCACCTCTATGCCCCCCACCTGGTCCGTCGGGTCAGCTGATCAGCCGATCCTGGAGGTCCACAAATCAAAGCGCAAGCTCAGAGGGGACAGAGCCTTCTTTTTTGCGGGTCCCAAACTCTGGAACGATCTCCCTCTCCACATGTGAGACAGGCCTCTTCTTAAAACCCCCTTTTCTTCACTGGCTTTTAACCCAGCATGAGACTTTAAACTGTTTTTAACTTTTTTTTTTAACTGTTTTTACATTTTCAACTGCTTTTTATCTAACAAATTGTTCCTAGGTTAATTTGTATTTGCTATTTCAATGTGTTTTTTACTTCTGTTTTAAATGTTATTTTTTTAGTCTGTCCTTTGCCTTTATTTCTTTGTGGTATAGAGCCCTTTGTTCTTCAACTGTGGTTGTTTTTAAAGGGCTTTATAAATAAAGTTGGTATGGTATGGTATTTGCTGTACCATTTCTGGCCCCATTATTGCATATGGCCCATTTTAAAGAGAACCCTCAAGAGAATTTTTTTTTTTTTAATTTATTTAGAATACAACACATGTTGGCTTTAAAATCACTCTGGATTTGTGAATATGGAGGTTTTTTTTTTCAATATAAATGAAAATGTTAGTTTTTATTTGGTTTTGTTTGGAGGGGACGAACACTTCTGGTCACGTGACCTGCTGCGAGCGTCGCACTTTGTGCCAACATCGCGAGACTTGAGAATAAGCGGGAAGGATAAACTAAACCGGGCGGACGTGCGATAAGTACTAAAAAGTGAATGAAGTTGTAGCTTTGGGTTCAATAATTATCCATTCATTCACTTGCTTATTTATTTTTCTATTTATATTTTTATCTATTTATCACGTATCTATTTATCTTGTTTCGAAACGACCTGTGGCTAACTTGCCAGCTAGCTAGCTCTTAACTGTGCCCCCATTAAGTCTATAAACAGCCTGTACGGAAGAAAACATTCATATTGTGATTTGTGTGCCGGCCTCACCTAAATATTACATCAGTCTAAGTGTGTTTTAAAACTTTTAAAATGTTTAAAACTAGATTTTTGGCGTTAAAACAACAGCACGTTTGTCGTTAGCTTTAAGAACTACAACTCCCACAATCCTTCAGGACAAACGCGCAGCTGTGTAGCTACGGGTGCCGAGAGAGCGCGTGACAACAGGCACGGCGCAGACGGCAACGCTCCAGACAAGCGGCAGCTGCAGAAGGCGTGCGGGCGCTCGGTCCACTCTCCCCGGCAAAGCCTTGCACTTGCCGCGGGGGTAACCCCTCGCTTGTTGTCATCTCCCGCGGAACTTGTCAGCGCCTCTCCCGAGCGGAAGACCCTCTCAGGCGAGCGTTTCCCCCACATTCCTCCGCCGCTTCCCCGCTTTTGTTGTCGTCCACCCCCGGAGCGGAGGAGAGTGACGGGGGATCCGGCTGACCCGCGAAATGCCGCGCGCTCCCGGCTGCGGCAGTCCAGGCAACGGCGCCTCCTCGACCCTTGCCCGGAGAGGAGCGGTGCTCCGCCGCTGACCGCCCCCACAATTCGGTGAGTATCAACCACCTCTGCATGTTTTAAACACATTATACCGGACTGCGGTGCATTCTGAGTGTTTTGCATTAACCTGCTGGAGGGCTGTGGGGGGGGTTCGACCATGCATTCCTGTGCTGCCGAGTCATGTGGGCTTTTTCTGCTGACACGCACGCCATATGGTCCTGCCTGGTGCTCTTACTTTAGTTTGGAACTTCTTGGCCAAGCACATCCATGCTTCCAGACAGTCGTCATCATCCTCATCATCCTCTCATCATCACCACCCAGGAGTTTTTTTTACCGCCCTCCCCCAGCTGTTCCAACACAAGGGCAGCACATCTTGCAGAGGCAACAGGGCCGCCGCCGAGTCGGGAGAGAGGCGCTTTGGATGGCGGGCGACGGTATCTCCTGCGGTTCGGGGAGAGGAGGGAGTCAATGTCAGTGTCTGGCCAGTGACAGTTTGTTATTTAAGGGCCCCTCTGAGACGTGCACGGGCTATGCTGCAGCTCCCGTTAGTATGCAGACTGATGCTCTGTCTGTCTGTCTATGTGCGTGTGTCTCACACTCTGTGTCTCACCCTCAGCTGCGAGTGGAAGAGTGAGATCTCTTATTGGCACATCCACTTGGACGTGATGGATAATTCGCTCAATGCTGGAATGAAAAGGAAACAGCCTCAGTTTGGCATGCGGCTGCTGTCTAGTCAATCGTAAGTGTGTGTGTGTGTGTGCCGGAGAGAATGTGAACATATAACAGCTTAGCCCATTGTGCTTCATGCTACCTGTGTGAACAAGGCTAGTTGTCATGGCAACGGCCTTGTAGCGCCGTTGTTGTTGCTCCTGTCCTCATTGGCAGTGTCAGCACACCTAACACAATGTCTCCAAGCTGTGTGTGTGTGTCTTTTGTTGTTTGAGCTTTGCTGCAGTTTCCAGGCGTGTGGGTTGCTGCCACAGCATGTGTGTGTGTGTGTGTGTTGCAGTGTCACGAAGATAGCGCTTGCCAATCTATCAGCCAATCACCTCCCTCTCATCTTATCGGCGTGAGGTCGCTGCGGCCAGACGCCCCCTCGATGCGAAGACCCGACAAGAATATTCATCGATCGGGAGTTTACTTGCTCGTTTTTTGTTGTTGTTTTGTTTTTGTTTTTTTCAAACGACAGAGTCGCGCTCGGGATGCCGCGACCCCGCTGAAAACTCCCTCGCAAGATGCTCCAAACTTCATGCAGACCCGCTTTAAAAAAAATTGAAGATTGTTCCCAGGCAGAGTTAAAAAAAATGTACTGTTAAAAAGTGATTATAATTACTCATTACTTTCCCCCCCAAAAGTAATTGATTTGCCAAAGGAATTGCTCTTTAAATAACATAATTAAAGTGTTTTCTTTCACAATGATAAGATTTAGAATTTGTGGTTGCCGATACAATTCAAGGACAATATTGTTTTTTAGAGCAGATACCATCCGACTCAAACAAGCAGTTTGAGTGTGAAATAAATAGTGGATATTCCAGTTGAAGTTTCCTATGTTGCTGTTATTTCTCGTAAGGGAAGGATGATGGATGCAAACAAGCAAGTAAACAACAGTTGATGCATTCACATCGTATTTGAATAAAGTGGAACCAACACTTTAGCTTCATTTAACATGAGGAAAATCTCACATTTTCAATATTCCAGCCATTTTCAATAAGAGTACAGTAACCAACATTTTAACAGTCGATTTACCTGCTACTTTTGCTGTTTTTCAACATAAAATAGTGCAATATTATTATAAAAAAATTAAGTGCGACCAATGAATGAACAGTAGATATACCTGCTACTTTTACTGTTTTGTTTTTTACATAAAAATAATACAAATACAAAATAAATCTAAAATGAAGTGCAATCAAATCTGTTCCAGTTAAATGAGCGGTGGTTTGACCTGCCGCTGCTCTCTTTGTAATAAACTGCTATGGTAGCAGAGAAAAGTCACAAGTGCAAACGCCACAACACAACAACTTTCAGCGTTAGCAAGATTGTAAAAACTTCAACAAATGTGAAAGCCACAGCATGACAACATAAAGCCACAACACAACTGTAGGACAAAAAAACGGCGACTCGCCGACTTCCTGAGAGGTAAAGTTGGAAAAGTAAATGAATTGTGACCACTTTTTCAGACATAAATTACTTTTTTACTTTTTCCAATTATACTAATATGCTATGTTCACAAAGTCGGCCCGTCGCGTCCTTAGCGGCTTCCAGTTGTGTTGCGACTTTATATTATTGTGTTTTGGCTTTTACAATGGTGCTGTGACTGAAAGTTGTTGGGTTGTAATTAACGTTTGCATTTGTTGTGACCTTTCTGGGCCATCATGGTGTGCCGCCATTTTTGTTTTGCTGACAGATGGCGGTGACGTCACAGACGGGCAGACACACTTGAATAACGTTTAAAGTCCTTATAAATAAAAGTGTTCAACTTTGTATAGAGTCTGACGTTCTTAAATTCAATGTTTAAAATCGATCGATTTACTTTAATAAAGATGTTGAATTCACACCTGTATTCCGGAAGGCCAACTTGCCAAGCACAGGTCGATGTTGTTGAATCTAAGGAATATAAATCAATATATTGATTAATCTTTTCCCCCCTTGTACTTATTTACCTGCAAAAAGGATTATGGCGATACTTTTAAAATAAATAAAAAATAAAATATGTGACGTACACAGTTAAAGGATGTTTCATGAAAGCAGAGTGTGTGAGTGTGCTTTTTAAAAGGCTGTACCTGTTGCTAGATGATATGTGACATCAGGGGGAGAGACAGACAGGGTAGCATTACCTCGGGCGTGATTGTTGGCTCTGTTGAATCTTTTCACTGGATTGCGTTCCCTCTGGTTAATAAAGAGAGTGAATGTGCTTCCATGGCTGTGGTCTCCTTGTCCAAAAACAGGGTATTGTATTATTGCAAGCTGGTCACGTCAATCATTGATTTGCTTATCGTTATTCTTTCATTGTATTGGTGTGTGTGATTGTGTGTTGTTTGCTGTGTGATGTTGCCTCTTCCTATTTGATATGCATTCACTCGTAACAGTGAAGATATGTAAATATAACCGCGTAAAAGCCTTGTTACACAATTTGCAGAAGCAATTTGATTTTATTTTCGCCAACAGATTGATGATAACTTACTTTGAAAGTGTAAGTCAAGTTGACAAGCAGTTTGGAAGTATGTTCATAACCAAAAGCAGGCTGTAATATTTTGTTGCGTGGTCAGACTTTGTCAAAGTTTAATAGATGTGGCGGGCCACAGTAAATGAAGTGACTTGCCACGGTAAATAAAATGGCAAGCCAGAGAAAATGATGTGGCAGGTCACATTTTAATGAATTGGCAGGCCGCAGTAAATGAGTTAGCGAGCCACAGTAAATAAAATGTCGGGCCAGAGTAAATTAAGTGGCGAGTCACATTTAAAATGAAGTAGCGGGCCATGTAAAAATGAAGTGGCGGGACCCTGTATATGAAGTAGCAGGACACAGAAACTGAAGTGGCTGGCCACACTAAATGATCTAGCGGGCCATTTTTAAATGATTTAGTGGGCAACAGTAAATTAAGTGGCAGGACACAATATATGAGGAGCGGGCCACTGTAAATTATGTGGCAGGTCACGTTTAAATGATGTGGGGGGTCACATTTAAATGAAGTGGCGGGCCACGTTTGAATGAAGTGGCGTATCGCATTTTAATGAAGTGGCGGGCCACAGTATATGAAGTAGCGGTACACAGAAACTGAAGTGGCGGGTCCCGAAATGAAGTGGCTGGCCACGCTAAGTTAAGTGGTGGACCACACTAAATGAAGGGGCGGGCCATTGTAAATGAAGTGGCGTGTCATATTTAAATGATGTGGCCTTGAAGTGCCTGGCCACTCTAAATGAAGTGGCGGGCTCTAGTAAATGAAGTGGCGTGTCACATCTAAATGATGTGGCTGGCCACGCGAAATGAAGTGGTGGACCACACTAATTGAAGTGCCTGACCACACTAAATGAAGTGGCGGATCACATTTGAATGAAGTGTCGGGTTACTTAAATGAAGTGGCGGGAGACAGTAAATGAAGTGGAGTATCACATTTAAATGATGTAGTGGGTCACATTTAAATGAAGTGGCTGCCCATGCAAAATGAAGTGGTGGGCCACACTAATTGAAGTGCCTGGCCACGCTAAACGAAGTGGCGGGCCAGTGTAAATAAAGTGGCGTGTCACATTTAAATGACGTGGTGGGTCACATTTAAATGAAGTGGCGGCCACACGAAATGAAGTGGTGGGCCACATCATTGAAGTGCCTGGCCACACTAACTGAAGTGGCGGGCCTTTGTAAATGAAGTGGCGTGTCACATTTAAAGGACGTGGTGGGTCCCATTTAAATGAAGTGGCGGGCCACATTGTTGAAGTGCCTGGCCACACTAAACGATGTGGCGGTCCATTGTAAATAAAGTGGCGTGTCACATTTAAATGACGTGGTGGGTCACATTTAAATGAATTGGTTGGCCACACTAAATGATGTGGCCGGCCACTTTTGAATGAAGTGTCGGGTTACATAAATGACGTGGCAGGAGACAGTAAATGAAGTGGAGTATCACATTTAAATGAGGTGGCTGGCCACACAAAATAAAGTGGCGGGCCACACTAATTGAAGTGCCTGGCCACACTAAATGAAGTAGCGTGTCACATTTAAATGACGTGGTGGGTCACATTTAAATGAAGTGTCTGGCCAGGGGAAATGATGTGGCGGGCGACACTAAGTGAAGTGCCTGGTCACACTAAATGAAGTGGCAGGCCATTGTAAATCAAGTGGCGTGTCACATTTACAGTAAATGAAGTGGCGGGCCACATTTGAATGAAGTCGTGGGAGACAGTAAATCAATTGGCGTGCCACATTTAAATGAGGTGGCGGGAGACTATATGATATGGCCTGTCACATTTGAATAAGTGGCGGGTCACATAAATGAAGTAGCGCGGGACAGTATATGAAGTGGCGGGCCAAGGTAAATGAAGTGTCGTTTCACTTGTTTGTCCTGCTCCCTTATTTTCTGCTTTTGTTTCCTGGTCAGTCCTTTTATTTTGGTTCCATCTCCTGTTTGTCTTGGTGAGCATTCTTCACCTCACTTGTTCCCTCATTGGCTTGAGCACACCTTGTTGCCATTGCCAATCAGGATGTTGTATATGGCTGCCTGCCCCATCCGCCAGGGCTCGAAGATGAATTGACATTACAGACTCTCATCCTGAGTTACTATATACTTAAAGTACTTGTCTCACCTGCACGTCATCCTCCTTCCGCAGCCAGTCCACTTTGTGACAGGTTGTGTATATTTGAGGGTCCCCCACCCACTCCATAAGAGAGACAGAACCTATTTTAACTTATTTTTTTTTTATTCAAGTGCAAAATTTAGTTTAAAGATAGTATATTTTATTTGTATAATTTTTTATATGTTTTTATTTATTTAAAAGTTTACATTTTAATTACAATGTTATAGGGTTGTACAGTATACCGATACTAATAAAGTACCGCAGTACTAACAAATTAAAAACGGTACTATACTAACTGAAAAATACCTGTAATTTTTTTTTTCCCCCCGGACATGACGTTGCTGGTAAAACGAGCAGAGGGGCGTGTTCGGCAACGCACACGGACGGAGTACTTCCAAGCAGACACAGTGTGGCTACATAAGAGGCAGAATGGACGCATTTTGGCCTAAAAACTAACGACAAATGTGAAGGTATAAACACTGAAGCGCTGCGCTATAAGAGGTGCCTTAAAACATAGCTAGCGGCTAACGTCCATCCGCAGTGTTTTGGCTACTTCTAAATGACTAATCCTGGCCTCCATAGCAACAAATAATGTAAGTTTCTTACTAGTATCACCCCTGCAGGATGAGGAATAGCTAAACATGCTTCACTACACACCGTAGGAGAATACAATAGCGCTCCTTAATGTAAACAAAAGGGGGGATCTATACAAACGTTGACTGTAACGAGCCGTACTACAATGATTACGTCGATATTTTTTTATCATCACTAAATCTTTTGTCATTTTTTTATTTTTCATAAACCCAGAACTTTAATTATAACCAGTGTATGATCCAGTAACTACTTGGTACTGGATTGACAGAAAAAATGGTATCATCCTAAACTAAGGTAAAGTATCAAAGGATCTCTCCTTTGATACTTTACATTAGTTTAGGAGAAGAAAGAGTGATTATTACATTTTAACAGAAGTGTAGATAGAACATGTTAAAACAGAGTAATCTGACATTACCATGAATTGATTAACATGGACCAAGACTTAAACAAGTTGAAAAACTTATTCGAGTTTTACCATTTAGTAGTCAATTGTACGGAATATGTACTGTACTGTGCAATCTACTAATAAAAGTTTCAAGTGAATTATATTTATATAGCGCTTTTCTCTAGTGACTCAAAGCGTTTTACATAGAGAAACCCAATATCTAAGTTACATTTGAACCAGTGTGGGTGGCACTGGGAGCAGGTGGGTAAAGTGTCTTGCCCAAGGACACAACGGCAGTGACTAGGATGGTGGAAGCGGGAATCGAACCTGCAACCCTCACGTTGCTGGCACGGCCACTCCACCAACCGAGCTATACTGCCCCACAACCAATCAATCAAAACAGTGAATGAACAAGTAAGTTAATAATGTTGACACATTCCCTGCTTGGTATTCAGCATCAAGGGTTGGAATTGGGGGTTAAATCATCAAAAAAATTTCCCGGGCGCGGCCACCGCTGCCGCTCACTGCTCCCCTCACCTCCCAGAGGGTGAACAAGGGTGATGGGGTCAAATGCAGAGATTAATTTTGCCACACCTCGTGTGTGTAATAATAGAAATAAATAATATGTAGATAAATGACACAATATGTTACCGTATATGTCAGCAGCCTATTGGGAGCCTTTGTTTGTTTACATACTACTAAAAAACAAGTTGTCTATCTAGTATGTTTTATGTAAGGACAACATTTTTCTTTGATTGCAATAATAAACGTATGTATAATGTACCATTAAAACGTTCTGTTAAAATAAGACCAATAATGCCAGACTTTTCTTTATTTTTTATTTTCTAAACCTTTATTTATACATTTCAGCATTTGCAAACAGTTGAGAAATAATAATCAAAAACAGTAATAAAAAAAAAAAAAACAGTACAAAACAGCGCTAGGGGGTTGTAAATTCAAAGTAACTAAAATAGAATGCTATATATATATATATATATATATATATATATATAACAAACAAGCCATAGGCTCAGTAAATAACTTAAATTTGGAACACAGCATCATCGTTTTCACAGATTTTTGGTTGTTAGAGGTAGAAAGTGTTTTAACGTAGAGTTCTAATTGTTTTTCAAAGGCACAAAAAAACAGGTCGGGTATTGAGAAACTTACATTTATCAATCATCTATCAATCAATCAAAGTTTACTTATGTAGCCCTAAATCACGGGTGTCTCAAAGGTCACATCAGGGCAAGGAAAAACTCAACCCAACGGGACAATGAGAAACCTATTGAATATAAAACGTAGCCAATAGTATAATGAGGTTGCAAAGGTAAAATTCCTTTTCAACTTTTTTTTTCATACAGTGTAAATCCATATAGAACATCTTTAAAACAAAGCACAAATTAGTCATGAATATTGTCCAGGATGAAGCGATAATGTCAGACTTTCCCCTAAACTGCCAAGATACCTGTGTCGGTGGGGGTGTGGCCACTATGCTAATTTGCTGTCTTATGATTTTCCTTAAAAAGGCTAAAAAAAATTACACACACATTTAAAATCAGTTTTTATTAATTAGTATTAACATGTTTTTTATTGTTTTGCCATATTTTCTACTGTTGCTTTTTGTACAAAATAGTTTGTGGCGATTTTATAGTGTTTACACACTTTTAATGACCTTTTTTTATTCCAAATTAAAAACAACTAGTAAAAATTCTAGGATCTTATCCTGGTGTTATTATAGAACCCTATTTTGTTTAAGGACAATATTGCAATAACAAACATATGTTTAATATACCGTAAGATTTTTTGATAAAATGAAGCCAATAATGCCATTTTTTGTGGTCCCCTTTATTTAGAAAAGTATCAAAATATATTTTCGTACCGATACCACAATGTTGGTATCTCGTCAGCCCTACTGCAATACATATAAACTCTTTTTTTTTTGTCCTTGATATTTGTGTAATAGCTGAAGGAGCAGCACAGTTACAGTATAAATAAATATTTATGAATTAATTAGTCATCATGTTGTTCATAAGCGAATGCCTAAAATAACTTCAGCTACTTTTAGAAGTGGATTAGAGCCATTAGATATGTGTACGCTTTATTATCTGATTAGTCGACTAATTGTTTAGATCAGTGGTTTTTAACCTTTTTTCAGTGATGTACCCCCTGTGAACATTTTTTTAATTCAAGTACCCGCTGATCAGAGCAAGGCATTTTTGGTTGAAAAAAAAGAGATATGTCATCAGTTTCTGATTTATTAAACTGTATAACAGTGCAAAATAGTGTAGTGGTCTTTCTTGAACTATTTGGAAAAAAAGATATAAAAATAACAAAAAAGTTGTTGAAAAAGAAAAAAGTGATTAAATTATAAATAAAGATTTCTACTCATAGAAGTAATCATCAACTTAGAGTGCTCTCTTTGGGGATTGTAATATATGATTTAGGGCTGAATTCATGAACTTAATTCTAAACATTTCTTCACAAAAAAAGAAATCTTCAACATCAATATTTATAGAACATGTCCACAAAAAAATTTATCGGTCAACACTGAATATTGCATTGTTGCATTTCTTTTCACAGTTTATGAACTTATATTCATATTTTGTTGAAGTATTATTAAGTAAATATATTTATAAAGGATTCTTGAATTGTTGCTATTTTTTTAGAATCTTTTAAAAAAAAATCTCACGTACCCCTTGGCATACCTTCAAGTACCCCCAGGGGTACGCGTAACCCCATTTGAGAACCACTGGTTTAGATAATCGTTGACTAATCGACCATCAAAATAATGGTTGGTTGAAATGGTATACTTCCATTATTATGTATTGTCGTTACATCTGTGGTTAATTTGGTCTCAAAATAAAAAAATAATGGCAATAATATTCTTTATCAGCAATAATTTGCAAGTCAATATATTGTCAAACCCAATGTGCACCCTTTCTTGGCAACTTCCGCCGCCGAAGAAAAAAAATTATTGATTGTTTTATGGAATGCATTTTTAATTGGTATCGGTTCTGTATCGCGATATGGCCCAGTCCTACTTTACCTTACCCTATGTAGCTCCTTGCTCTTTTTTTTTTTATACGCGTTCAATGGCGATGTTTACTCTTACAGTCGCTTTGACCTCTCACCTCTATAGGAGGAGGAAGAAACTGCGAGAGGCGATGCAGAGGTCAAAGTATAGGCGAGGGAGAGAAAGGTGATGGATGGACGAAAGGAGGAGTGAAATGGAGGGAGAGAGAGTGGGAGGCTGCTGTGTACCTCCTTAACAAGCTGGACAGAATCAGCTCAATTATTAAAGAGGACTGAGGGATGGGGAAAACACGCAGACGCACACTCGGCTCAACACAACATCGCTCCGTCTGCCGCACACACACACAGACACAGACACACACAGTGAGTTGTGTTTCTTTAAAAAGAGTTTTTCCTGCGTGTGCGTCGGTCTGCTGGAGTTTTTTGTGTGATTGCACGTTTATTTCGAAAGGGGGAGGGGGGTGGCGACACACACACACACACACACACACACGCACGATACACAATCTGGCAATCCTGTCATCACATCAATATGAAGAGCCAATCTAAAGGGTCTTTTGATGGGTTGTTGTTTTTTTTTCTTTTCCCCGCCCAGCACTTCTCAGAGGCAGTGTGGGCCCCCGAGGGACTGCAGGATTCAGCCAGGAGAGATGTTTGCATACCGTGTGTGTGCAAGTAGAGTGAGAACACACACTTCCTGAGAGGGCCAGAGTGGCAGGGATGAAGAGAGGGAGTAGAAGCAGGAGGCTGTCAGAGGGGAAAGGAAACCGGGGAGATTGGGGGTGGGTGGAGGAATGTATGTGTGTGTGTGTGAGAGTAAGGTGGTGTAATGCAGGTAGAAGTCTTAACGTGTGTGTGTGTGTGTGTGTGTTGGCTGATGAGGTGACAGCAGCCGGGCCGCTCGCGAGGCCGCCATTGTTGCTCGCACAGCCGGCAGGCCGTCACCTCGGCAACGGGCGCTGCGGCAGCGTCTCCCACGGCAACGGCGTGAGAGAAAGAGTCAGGAAGTCAGGGTCACGGCGAGCTGAGCCCCCCCCCCCCCCACCCTCACTCCCTTCTCCGCCTCCTCCTCTCCCAAAGGATGGAGTTGGAGTGTGCTCATTTGACATTTGTGCGCGCGTGCCTGAACCCCGGAGTGGGCGGAGCTTAAGTGTTTCTATGTGGTGCCCAAACGAGGGGCAGAGAGAGAGAGAGAGAGACTTCTTCAACTGACTTCCTGCTTCTTGTGCGATTGTTGTGTTGACGTCCCTTCTCACCTCTTCCTGTTGTTGTTGTTGATTTACGCTCCCCTCGTTAGCCGTGCACTCTGGCTGGCGTTGTGCACGTGGACTGTTGGCGCTCCTGACGAAGGTCATTAGGAATTTGCTGGAGGGTGTGGGCGATGGATGGCAGACAGGTGAGAAAGTGTGATGGCGGTGGCGAGCGTGGAGGACCGGAAGTGTGTTGCACTAAATTCCCTTCATCAAATATTGAAAAAATGTGATTATTCTTTTTTTTTCTCTCGATGTTCTGAACTTCTGTTTCAATGCCAGCGGAAGAGTTGAGACTGTACCGGTGAAACTGGAAAAACAACAAATGTGAAACTAAGATATTAACATTTATTTGTCATACTTTAAAAAAAATAAATTAAAATTGGGTATTTTCAATTCAAGGTTTTCATAGGCTGGGGGTTCGTAACCTTTTTGACATCGGGGCACAACAGAGGGCCCCGGGGTCCACTCGCAAATTCTCACTGAATCAGTCATCTTAGTCTTGATTTAAGTGGTATTCCATAATTATAGCTTACCTATTTAAAGTTTGCAAGGTTGTCAAATGATATGAAACCAAGTGTTAATTGTCAAGGCTTAGGTCAGCCTGATTTAAAAAAAATAATGCAAAAGAAGGGAGTCATAACAAATGATGAAAAATACATTTACATACAATTATGCAGTGCTAAAATAAATTCTGACAAAATTAATCATAAATAATACTAAATATGTTTATTAAATAAACATCATCACATAGACGCAATAAAACTGAAAAAAATTAAATGTACATATTTATTACAACTTACAAACTATGTTGTACTAAAATAGATCAATTCTAACTAAATTAATGTTGAATAATACTATATATGTTTATCAAATAGACATAATCATGTAGACTCATGAAAACTGATCAAAAATAAATGTACATATTTATCGCAATTTATTATAATTATTTATTGCAACTTACAAACTATGTTGTGCTAAAATAATTACATTCTAACTAAATAATGAATAATATTATATATGTGTATTAAATAACCATCATGTAGACTCAAGAAAACTGTTGAAAAATAATTGTACATATTGAATGCAATTCATTACAATTATTTATTACAATTTACAAACAATGTTGTGCTAAAATAAATAAATGTTAACCAAAATTATTAATGAATAATATATTTGTTTATTATATAAACATAGTCATGTAGACTCAAGAAAACTGATAAGAAATAAATGTACATATTTATTGCAATTTATTACAATTATCTATTGCTACTTACAAACTATGTTGTGCTAAAATAAATGCACTCTAACTAAATTGATAATAAATAATACTATATATGTTTATTAAACATCACCTAGACTCATAAAACTGATTACATTTTCTTTCACATATTCAGTCAAATGTATTAGATATATTTACTACAATTCACAATGTTGTGCTAAAATAAATACATTTTAACTAAATAAATAATAACAATGATATATGTTTCTTATATAAGCTGTTGATAAATTTAAAGTGAAAATTAAAATACAGCTTCAACAATTTAGTCATAATTTGTGCTCTTAAGAAACCTTTATGACTTTAGCTCCAGACTTCTTCTGTTTGTTTTATATTGTCCTTACTGCCACAAGTGGTGGAAAAGTGTATTAAAACTAGGTACACATCTCCGAGTAGTATATTTTGGTACTTACACGTAGCATTTTAGCTTTTTAAGCTTACTTAACAGTGTCATATATTTTGCTATTTCACTAATGCGAACTAAATTCTGCAGTTGTTGTTGGCATGTTAGCATACTACTGTTAACATGCTGGATTATTATTATTTTTTTTTTTAGCTCATTTTGCTTATATTTTTTGTTATTTGTGCTTTTTAAGTGATAATGTCAAGCCCAGTTGATGTGATGTCACTTCCTGTTTTGGACGCCTTTGTTTCATATTTAAGGCTGCGGCTACCAGTTATTTTATTAATCTTCTAATTAGTTTGTTCAATTAATCAAACGATTACATAAAAAACATTTTATAGCCTAATTGCGTATTTTAAATAGACAAAACATGTTTGTGATTGCTATAACCTTGTTATTATTTTTTTTATAATAAATGCAAATCATCAACATTGATTATTGCACTTTTCACAATATTATAATAAATGACTAAATAAAAATGGGAGGAATATGTAAACGAGCAAAATTTAAATAACTTGATAGTTATAAAAAAGGATGGGCACCTTTCACATTACTGTAGTTGTTCATGTGATATTATAGTAATAAAATTAGTTTAAGGATAAAATAATGTTTTATTCAACAATTACCAGTGAGATAATAACTGTGCAGTCCAGTTGTTATATTTAGTTTTCTTACACTTCGGAATCTCATTTACAAGTATGCATTTATTTCAGTTTGCCTTACTCAGGAAGTAGTCTTTGCCATTAATTTGAACGTGCCAGTTTTGTCTATGCTGTAAGTATAGTACTTTTTACACAGCAGCTTTTTGATTGTTGTTGTTTATTTAATGCATTTGAAATCGCCACGTAAAGTAGCATGTATTCGGCATATATAAATCAATTAGCATCGAGCTAGCGCGCTTTGAAACATGGAACCTTACTTTTGAACGCTTTCTATCAGGCACACTTGCATTGTTTGCATGGAAAATTACAACATTACCTGGAGACAGTTTACAATGAACACACCTGTTTGTCTGCCAACCGGACGTGACATCACCTGCACCACCGTATATTCCCAAATACAGAGCGCAAAGGTATATGAATCGCTCCCACTAAATTATAGGGGGGGAAAAAACATTTTTCCATACATTACCCGCACCGCACTATAAGCCACAGATACAGTCAAAAGTTTACATACACTTGTAAAGAACAGAATGTCATGGCTGTCTTGTTTCTACAACTCTTATTTTTTTGATAGAGTGATTGGAGCACGTACTTGTTGGTCACAAAAAACATTCATAAAGTTTGGTTCTTTTATGAATTTATTATGGGTCTACTGAAAATGTGAGTATATCTGCTGGGTCAAAAGTATACATACCTTATTTTTCGGACTATAAGTCGCAGTTTTTTTAAATAGTTTGGCCGGGGGTGCGACTTATACTCAGGAGTGACTTATGTGTGAAATTATTAACACATTACCGTAAAATATCAAAAAAATTTATTTAGCTCATTCACGTAAGAGACTAGACGTACAAGATTTCATGGGATTTATCGATTAGGAGTGACAGATTGTTTGGTAAACGTATAGCATGCTCTATATCAGGGGTGTCAAACTCAAATACAGAGGCCAAAATTTAAAACTGAACGAAGCCGCGGGCCGAGGTTGAACAAATTAATCCTTTAATAGGGACCCAAACAAGTTTTGCATTGAATATTGACCAAGCAAGGCTTATATAACTTTATAGTGACATGCAAATTCGAGTTTTAAATAATAATAATTAATAAATATCAATGGCATATCAAATAAAAAAAAAATAAAAAATTGAATGCCTCTTTTCGGCGGCGGGTTTGAGTTGGGGCGGGGTTTGGTGGTAGCGGGGGTGTATGTTGTAGCGTCCCGGAAGGGTTAGTGATGCAAGGGGTTCTGGGTATTTGTTCGGTTGTGTTTATGTTGTGTTACGGTGCGGATGTTCTCCCGAAATGTGTTTGTCATTCTTGTTTGCTGTGGGTTCACAGTGTGGCGTATATTTGTAACAGTGTTAAAGTTGTTTATACGGCCACCCTCAGTGTGACCTGTATGGCTGTTGACCAAGTATGCCTTGCATACACTTGTGTGTGTGTATGAGCCGCATATATAATCTGAGTGGGCCGGCACGTTGTTTGTATGGAGGAAAAGCAGACGTGGCGACATGTCGAGAACGCCAAAGGCAGTGCTTCACGGCCCGCCCCCAATATTATTGTCCGGGTGGAAATCGGGAGAAATTCGGGAGGGGCAATGAACTTCAGGAGTCTCCCGGGAAAATCGGGAGGGTTGACGAGTATTAGTATTAGTGGTGAATGCGGTGTTACAGCGGCGGGCCAGCTCTAATGTTAAATTGATATTGCCTCAAGGGCCAAATTAAATTACACGGCGGGCCAAAGTTGGCCCGCGGGCCAGAGTTTGACACCCATGCTCTATATGTTATAGTTATTTGAATGACTCTCTCTCTACCCCTCCATCTTTCGGTATTCCTTTTTTTATTTTTTATTTTTCTCTCTAGTTATCATTATGTATAAGTGTTGTTGCATTTGAACAACTGTATTGTTGATAATAGAGGTAAACTATTGGTATTGTTCATGATCAATAGCGCCTTTTCTATTGGTATTTTTATTGCTCCAGTTGTAGTGTAAAAATGGTCATTGTCATTTGTATATTATTATTTATTTCGCTAACTGCTTCTTTGCTATCACTTTTACGATCATATTTGTACATATCGTATGTGCTGGTGTTCTATTGTTGTTGTTATTGTTGTGTTATCTGTTGTTGTTTTTGTCTCTGTCTAATCCCCCTCTTATCCCCACAATTTCCCCCTCTGTCTTCCTTTTTATTTCTTTCTATGCCCTCCTGCTCCGGCCCGGCTGCACCAAATAATAATATAAATACATTTAATAAAGTCAAATTCAAATAAGGCAACGAGAGAAGTATCCTACACTTCTCTTTTGGAAAGTAAATCTGAACAGCCGATATGGGCATTAACATCAACTATATGACTTGCCTGAGAAGCTGGACAGGACAAAAAATAAAAAATGAATGACTCTTACCATAATATGTTAGGTTAACATACCAGGCACCTTTTCAGTTGGTTATTTATGCCTCATATAACGTACACTTATTCAGCCTGTTGTTCACTATTCTTTATTTATTTTAAATTGCCTTTCAAATGTCTAATCTTGGTGTTGGGTTTTATCAAATACATTTCCCCAAAAAATGCGACTTATACTCCAGTGCGACTTATATATGTTTTTTCCCTTCTTTATTATGCATTTTCGGCAGGTGCGACTTATACTCCGGAGCGCCTTATACTCCAAATAGTATTTGCTTACATGTCCCTTGGCAAGTGTCACTGCAATAAGGCGCTTTTGGTAGCCATCCCCAAGCTTCTGCTTGAATTTTTGACCACTCCTCTTGACAAAATTGGTGCAGTTCAGCTAAATGTGTTGCTTTTCTGACATGGACTTGTTTTTTCAGCAAAAAAATAAATAAAAAATGCAGTAGTGGAAGGACACTGCAGCACTTGCAGTGAGCAAACTCATCCAACAGATGGCTCCATAGCACAAACATTACAACACCTTCTCAGCGTATTTGCTTGTTTAACCTTTTTTTTTTTTTTGTGGCCTTTGGGAAGAAAAATCAATAAATTAGCCACATCGTCTTTTAAGTTGCAGGGTTCTTCTAAATATGTGAATTTTGTCTGTCTATATTTGATGGCCCTGCGATGAGGTAGCGACTTGTCCAGGATGTACCATGGCTTCCGCCCGATTGCAGCTGACATAGGCTCCAGCACCACCCATGACCCCAAAAGGGACAAGTGGTAGAAAATGGATGGATGGATATGGTACCGCTTGATTTTACATGCTCCTTATTGTACAATATACTTAGAGAATTATTTAGGGATTTCTACAGTCTTCTCCAATCTTTAAGGGACTTTTTTTTTAATTAAAAAGAAGTAGGAACACATTTAGCATATTTTTCTAGTGTTATTGTAGACTGTAGTCATGTTGAAAGACTCTTTACTCCCGTCGCTTGATGTCGGCGAACGAAACTCAGTGGTGTAACACTGTACTATTAATGTTTGCACATTTTGTAGGTTGCGGTCGGCGGGTATATCTGGGATATATAAAAGTATGCGTCCACAGCGCAGACATGCCACCTTCCGCTCCAAACAATCTTGTGCTCATTGCTAACGTCATCAGAACATCTGCTTCCTCGAGCTATGTTTCCGTGTCTTTTTTTCGGCGCACACATTTTCAGTGCATCACTCGTCAATAGTGTGCAAATATTAGACTAATTGTAATACATATATATATATATACATATATATTAGGGCTGCGAATCTTTGGGTGTCCCACATAACGATTCGATATCGATTCTTGGGGTGACGATTCAATTCAAAATCGATTTTTTTTTGTCAATTCAACACGATTCTCGATTCAAAAACGATTTTTTCCTGATTCAAAAGGAATCTGTATTCATTCAATACATAGGATTTCAGCAGGATCTACCCCAGTCTGCTGACATGCAAGCAGAGTATCCATCCATCCATCCATCATCTTCCGCTTATCTGAGGTCGGGTCGCGGGGGCAGCAGCCTAAGCAGGTAAGCCCAGACTTCCCTATCCCCAGCCACTTCGTCTAGCTCTTCCCGGGGGATCCCGAGGCGTTCCCAGGCCAGCCGGGAGACATAGTCTTCCCAATGTGTCCTGGGTCTTCCCCGTGGCCTCCTACCAGCTGGACGTGCCCTAAACACATCCCTAGGGAGGCGTTCGGGTGGCATCCTGACAAGATGCCCGAACCACCTCATCTGGCTCCTCTCGATGTGGAGGAGCAGCGGCTTTACGTTGAGTTCCTCCCGGATGGCAGAGCTCCTCACCCTATCTCTAAGGGAGAGCCCCGCCACCCGGCGGAGGAAACTCATTTCGGCCGCTTGTACCCGTGATCTTATCCTTTCGGTCATGACCCAAAGCTCATGACCATAGGTGAGGATGGGAACGTAGATCGACCGGTAAATTGAGAGCTTTGCCTTCCGGCTCAGCTCCTTCTTCACCACAACGGATCGATACAACGTCCGCATTACTGAAGACGCCGCACCGATCTGCCTGTCGATCTCACGACCCACTCTTCCCCCACTCGTGAACAAGACTCCTAGGTATTTGAACTCCTCCACTTGGGGCAGGGTCTCCTCCCCAACCCGGAGATGGCACTCCACCCTTTTCCGGGCGAGTACCATGGACTCGGACTTGGAGGTGCTGATTCTCATTCCGGTCGCTTCACACTCGGCTGCGAACCGATCCAGTGAGAGCTGAAGATCCCGGCCAGATGAAGCCATTAGGACTACATCATCTGCAAAAAGCAGAGACCTAATCCCGTGGCCACCAAACCGGAACCCCTCAACGCCTTGGCCGCGCCTAGAAATTCTGTCCATAAAAGTTATGAACAGAATCGGTGACAAAGGACAGCCTTGGCGGAGTCCAACCCTCACTGGAAACGTGTCCGACTTACTGCCAGCAATGCGGACCAAGCTTTGACATTGATCATACAGGGAGCGGACTGCCACAATAAGACAGTCCGGTACCCCATACTCTCTGAGCACTCCCCACAGGACTTCCCGAGGGACACGGTCGAATGCCTTCTCCAAGTCCACAAAGCACATGTAGACTGGTTGGGCAAACTCCCATGCACCCTCAAAAACCCTTCCGAGAGTATAGAGCTGGTCCACAGTTCCACGACCAGGACGAAAACCAAACTGTTCCTCCTGAATCCGAGGTTCGACTATCCGGCGAAGCCTCCTCTCCAGTACACCTGAATAAACCTTACCGGGAAGGCTGAGGAGTGTGATCCCACGATAGTTGGAACACACCCTCCGGTCCCCCTTCTTAAAGAGAGGGACCACCACCCCGGTCTGCCAATCCAGAGGTACCGCCCCCGATGTCCACGCGATGCTGCAGAGTCTTGTCAACCAAGACAGCCCCACAGCATCCAGAGCCTTAAGGAACTCCGGGCGGATCTCATCCACCCCCGGGGCCTTGCCGCCGAGGAGCTTTTTAACTACCTCAGCGACCTCAGCCCCAGAAATAGGAGAGTCCACTACAGATTCCCCAGGCACCGCTTCCTCAAAGAAAGACGTGTTGGTGGGATTGAGGAGGTCTTCGAAGTATTCCCTCCACCGATCCACAACATCCGCAGTCGAAGTCAGCAGAACACCATCCGCACCATATACGGTGTTGATAGTGCACTGTTTCCCCTTCCTGAGGCGGCGGACGGTGGTCCAGAATCGCTTCGAAGCCGTCCGGAAGTTGTTTTCCATGGCTTCCCCGAACTCTTCCCATGTCCGAGTTTTTGCCTCCGCGACCGCTAAAGCTGCACAACGCTTGGCCCGTCGGTACCTGTCCACTGCCTCCGGAGTCCTATGAGCCAAAAGAACCCGATAGGACTCCTTCTTCAGCTTGACGGCATCCCTCACTGCTGGTGTCCACCAACGGGTTCTGGGATTACCGCCACGACAGGCACCAACAACCTTGCGGCCACAGCTCCAATCAGCCGCCTCGACAATAGAAGTTCGGAACATGGTCCACTCGGACTCAATGTCCCGCACCTCCCTCGTGACATGTTCAAAGTTCTCCCGGAGGTGTGAATTGAAACTCTCTCTGACAGGAGACTCTGCCAGACGTTCCCAGCAGACCCTCACAATGCGTTTGGGCCTGCCAGGTCTGTCCGGCATCCTCCCCCACCATCGCAGCCAACTCACCACCAGGTGGTGATCGGTAGAAAGCTCCGCCCCTCTCTTCACCCGAGTGTCCAAAACATAAGGCCGCAAATCCGATGACACAACTACAAAGTCGATCATGGAACTGCGGCCTAGGGTGTCCTGGTGCCAAGTGCACATATGGACACCCTTATGTTTGAACATGGTGTTTGTTATGGACAAACTGTGACGAGCACAAAAGTCCAATAACAAAACACCACTCGGGTTTAGATCCGGGCGACCATTCTTCCCAATCACGCCTCTCCAAGTTTCACTGTCGTTGCCAACATGAGCGTTGAAGTCCCCCAGTAGGACAAGGGAATCACCCGGGGGAGCACTTTCCAGTACTCCCTCGAGTGTACCCAAAAAGGGTGGGTATTCTGAACTGCTGTTTGGTGCGTAAGCACAAACAACAGTCAGGACCCGTCCCCCCACCCGAAGGCGAAGGGAAGCTACCCTCTCGTCCACTGGGTTGAACTCAAACGTGCAGGCTTTGAGCCGGGGGGCAACCAGAATTGCCACCCCAGCCCGTCGCCTCTCACTGCCGGCAACGCCAGAGTGGAAGAGGGTCCAGTCCCTCTCGAGAGAACTGGTTCCAGAGCCCTTGCTGTGCGTCGAGGTGAGTCCGACTATATCCAGCCGGAACTTCTCTACCTCCCGGACTAGCTCAGGCTCCTTCCCCCCCAGTGAGGTGACGTTCCACGTCCCAAGAGCTAGCTTCTGTAGCCGAGGATCGGACCGCCAAGTGCCCTGCCTTCGGCTGCCGCCCAGCTCACAATGCACCCGCAAGCAGAGTAGTAGATTTTTTTTTAAAGTTTTATAATTGTAAAAGACAATGTTTTATCAACTGATTGCAATAATATAAATTTGTTTTAACTATTAAACAAACCAAAAATATGACTTGTTTTATCTTTGGAAAACATTGGACACAGTGTGTTGTCAGGCTTAAGAGATGCGATGCAAGTGTAAGCCACTGTGACACTATTGTTCTTTTGTTTTATTTTTATATATGTGTAATGAGAATGCAAATAAGGGATTTTTAATCACTGCTATGCTGAAATTATAACTAATATTGATACTGTTGTTGATAATATTCACTTTTGTGTCACTACATTTGTGTTGTTCTGTGTCGTGTTTGTGTCTTCTCTCAATTACAGTTCTGAGTGTTGCTGGGTCAGGTTTGGTTTTTGGAATTGGATTGCATTGTTATGGTATTGCTGTGTATTGTTTTGTTGGATTGATAAAAAAAAAATCGGTTTAAAAAAAAAAAAAAGAGAATCGATTCTGAATTGCACAACGTGAGAATCGCAATTCTAAATCAAATCGATTTTTCCCCACACCCTTAATATATATATATATATATATATATATATATATATATATATATATATATATATATATATATACTGGGTCATCATTGTCACCGACGTCCCACTGGGTGTGAGTTTTCCTTGCCCTTATGTGGGCCTACCGAGGATGTCGTAGTGGTTTGTGTTGGGGTTTGTGCAGCCCTTTGAGACACTAGTGATTTAGGGCTATATAAGTAAACATTGGCCTTGATTGATTTATATATATATATATATATATATATATATATATATATATATATATATGTATGTATGTATGTGTATATATAAGTATGTGTATATATATATGTATGTATATATATATATATATATGTGTATATATATAAGTATGTGTATATATATGTGTATGTGTATACATATATGTATGTGTGTATATATATATATGTATGTGTATATATATGTATGTGTATATATATATACATATATGTATATATATATATATATATATATATATATATATATATATATATATATATATACACACACACACTATGTTGCCAAAAGTATTTGGCCACCCATCCAAATGATCAGAATCAGGTGTCCTAATCACTACGGCCACAGGTGTATAAAATCAAACACTTAGGCATGGAAACTGTTTGTGAAAGAATGGGCCGCTCTCAGGAGCTCAGTGCTCAGTGAACTGTCATAGGATGCCACCTGTGCATAGAGGTCCATAAAGACATGGATGACAGAGCCTGGTGTGGATGAACTTGACTGGCCTGCACAGAGTCCTGACCTGAACCTGCTAGAACACATTTGGGAGGAATTAGAACGGAGACTGCGAGCCAGGCCTTCTCCACCAACATCAGTGTGTGACCTCACCAATGTGCTTTTGGAAGAATGGTAGAAAATTCCTTTAAACACACTCCGCAACCTTGTGGACAACCTTCCCTGAAGAGTTGAAGCCGTAATAGCTGCAAAAGGTGGACCCACATCATATTGAACCCTATGGGTTATGAATGGGAGGGCACTTCAAGTTCATATGTGAGTCAAGGCAGGTGGACAAATACTTTTGGAAATATAGTGTATATACATACACACACACATATAGACGCCAGGTGCAGGTATGGGACCTGCAAACCAAGTGGGAGAGCGAGGGAGAGAGAAAGAAAGGCACCCATGCAGGCAGGTACACAGAGCCCTTACTTGCAGACATGGTGAAGAGGAGGCGGCCAGGCAGACCTGAAGATTAAGCCCCTCCCACAAGGCCTGGGCTGTAAAAATTTACATACAAATATTTGTCTGTAGTTTGTTCTGGAGAATTCTGAGAAGTATGTGGTGTTTTTTTTTTAAATATGTAAAGGAGACTGATCTCCAGTTTGGCCCTGATTGAGATGTGGATGATTGATGAGCCTTTTGTTTGCTTCAGTGAATGGCTGCACCATGTTGGCCCCATTCGGAAGTGCAGTTGTCTATGGCTTTATAGTGATATTTGCCTGTACTTATTTGACTATTGTATGTATATATATATATATATATATATATATATATTTTTTTTTTTTTGTTCAGGTGTGGCAGCTTTTATTTTGCCGCGGCTGTCAACTACACGTGGGGGGAACCCTAAAGCAGTGGTTATCAAATGGGGGTACACGTACCCCTGGGGGTACTTGAAGGTATGCCAAGGGGTACGTGAGATTTTTTAAAAAATATTCTAAAAATAGCAAGAATTCAAAAATCCTTTATATATATATTTATTGAATAACTTAAACAAAATATGAATGTAGGTTAATAAACTGTGAAAAGAAATGCAACAGTGTTGAGAGTTAGATTTTTTTGTGGACATGTTCCATAAATATAGATGTTAAAAATTTCTTTTTTTGTGAAACAATGTTTAGACTTAAGTTCATGAATCCAGATGGATCTCTATTACAATCCCCAAAGAGGGCACTTTAAGTTGATGATTACTTCTATGTGTAGAATTGAATCACTTGCTTATTTTTCAACAAGTTTTTAGTTATTTTTATCTTTTTTTCCTAATAGTTCAAGAAAGACCACTACAAATGAGCAATATTTTGCACTTTTATACAATTTAATAAATCAGAAACTGATGACATAGTGCTGTATTTTACTTCTTTATCTCTTTTTTTCAACCAAAAATGCTTTTCTCTGATTAGGGGGTACTTGAATTTAAAAAATGTTCACAGGGGGTACATCACTGAAAAAGGTTGAGAACCACTGCCCTAAAGGGCAAAGCCATTGTTGGCCAATGAAAGTCATTTCCGGAAAAGATGAAAACGTGTGCCAATATTCGTTGTTTATCTTGTCAGTGGCGGCCGTTGTTGCAGCTCCGGGTGTTGTTGATGCGTGGGTGTCATTCGGTGTCACTCCGTCTCCATGGACCCACCTGACCCACATCCCTCTCCTCCCTCCCCCACCCACTTTCCCTTCCCCACTGACCTCGCATCCACTCTGTCTTCTATTCCTCCACCTTCTTATCTGTGGAGCCCCCCCCAACCCACCACCCCCTCTCTCTTCCGCCTCCATTCTACCTCTACCCCCCCCTCCTTTACACCTCCCCATGCTGTTTCCGTGCTGCTGCCTGTCTCTTAGCAACAACTGCACACCCGTTAGTGCTCTGTGAGTGCTTTTACACACACGCCCAGGAAGACACACACACACACACACTCGCAGGCTCCTCATTGAGGACTGCTGGCAGGCCTGTAAGTCTGCCAGCTCTCGTAGATGAGAAGGAGTGCAGATATGCTGTTTCTGTTGGGGGCACCTGGCCAAACCGGGAACTCTTGTGCGTGATTTCACACTGATGTTGCGTTGTTGTCGTACGCTCACAATGCTGTGTGAGCGTGCCTTCAGAAAACAGGCCTAATGTATCGGAATTGTGGCTGATTGATACTAAAAGTGTTTGCTTAAACAATTAATCATAGGTATTCGACGACACACACACACGCACGCACGCAGTGAAGCAACGGAGGGGTGTTTGTCGTTATTGTGCGTTTATCTTTGAGTGCAAATGGAGGTGCTGGCGTGTGTGGGAGGGTGAAGCTGTTGCGGCATATTTGCACGTGTGTGCGTCGCCGTGTGTCACTCTCGGCGTGCGTGCCTTGTGTGTGCGTGTTTGCACGTGTGGCAGTGTTTAATTAAAGCATGTGTTTGTCTCCACACACACACACAGGTCAGACGCATGCTTAATTAATGAACGCAGTAATTAGACGACGGAGTGAGGAAAGTGTGTGTGTGGGTGTGTGTGTGTGTGCACCTCCACACTTGTGTGTCCCAGTTGTGTCACCCCACTCCTTCTGGAACTTTTCCCTCCCTTTTGTGTGGCAAACGTGCCTCAGCTCATCTTATCCGCTTTCCATCCCTTCCCCGTCTGTGTGACATCTTCCCTGTGCTCTTCCTCCTCCCCCTCATATTTTCTTAAAAGGCACTCACGCGTACAACCTTGTCTCCTTCTCCCAGCTGGGCTGCGTCCTCCCTCCTCACTAATCACAGCCATATGTTGGCGAGGGAGGCGCAGATTTGTGGCGATGGACAGGATTGTGTTGCGTTGCTGGACTGCCGGCAAGGGCTCGTGATGGTTTGACAAAGAACTTTTGGGGTTTCACCTCCTCAGCCTCTTCTCATTCCTGTTGTCACCTTCATACCTCCATTCTCTTGGCGCCTCTCTCCCTCCCCCTGCTGGCTGCAATGGTTTACACACGCACTACCCTGCAAGACTTCACAGCCGAGGCCTGGGCCAATGCCAAACTTATTGTCAGCGTTAGTGTATCACCAAATTAAGCCCTAATGTGCTCAGGATGTATAATAAGAATGCAAGTAACCATTTAAAGGGAATTTTTTTCTTATTGTGCTGTAATTGGGAGGTAAATAACTTTTAAATAAACAAATTAAATGGACTCTCATCTCTGTAGGCAAAACATTTACCTAAAGGGTTCATATGATGTTGTTCCTACATTTAAAACACTTTCTTGTGGTATAAATAACAGGCAACATGTTTTGTGGGCGGTCTTATTTACTTGGCTTCTCCCTGTGTGTGTGTGTGTGTGTGTGTGTGCGTGTGTGTGTGTGTGTGTGCGTGTGTCTGTGTGTGTGTATATGTATATATATATATATATACATACACACAGAATTGTAAGTAATGTAGTAATAGTGATATTGTACAAGTAATATAGTGTAAGTAATGTAGTAGTAGTGATATTGTACATGTAATATAGTGTAAGTAATGTAGTAGTAGTGATATTGTACAAGTAATATAGTGTAAGTAATGTAGTAGTGATATTGTACATGTAATATAGTGTAAGTAATGTAGTAGTAGTGATATTGTATAAGTAATATAGTGTAAGTAATGTAGTCGTAGTGATATTGTACAAGTAATATAGTGTAAGTAATGTAGTAGTGATATTGTACAAGTAATATAGTGTAAGTAATGTAGTAGTAGTGATATTGTACAAGTAATATGGTGTATGTAATGTAGTCGTAGTGATATTGTACAAGTAATATAGTGTAAGTAATGTAGTAGTGATATTGTACAAGTAATATAGTGTAAGTAATGTAGTAGTAGTGATATTGTACATGTAATATAGTGTAAGTAATGTAGTAGTAGTGATATTGTACAAGTAATATAGTGTAAGTAATGTAGTAGTGATATTGTACATGTAATATAGTGTAAGTAATGTAGTAGTAGTGATATTGTACAAGTAATATAGTGTAAGTAATGTAGTAGTAGTGATATTGTACAAGTAATATAGTGTAAGTAATGTAGTAGTAGTGATATTGTACATGTAATATAGTGTAAGTAATGTAGTAGTAGTGATATTGTACATGTAATATAGTGTAAGTAATGTAGTAGTAGTGATATTGTACGAGTAATATAGTGTAAGTAATGTAGTAGTAGTGATATTGTACAAGTAATATAGTGTAAGTAATGTAGTAGTAGTGATATTGTACGAGTAATATAGTGTAAGTAATGTAGTAGTAGTGATATTGTACAAGTAATATAGTGTAAGTAATGTAGTAGTAGTGATATTGTACATGTAATATAGTGTAAGTAATGTAGTAGTAGTGATATTGTACATGTAATATAGTGTAAGTAATGTAGTAGTAGTGATATTGTACAAGTAATATAGTGTAAGTAATGTAGTAGTAGTGATATTGTACATGTAATATAGTGTAAGTAATGTAGTAGTAGTGATATTGTACATGTAATATAGTGTAAGTAATGTAGTAGTAGTGATATTGTACAAGTAATATAGTGTAAGTAATGTAGTAGTAGTGATATTGTACATGTAATATAGTGTAAGTAATGTAGTAGTAGTGATATTGTACATGTAATATAGTGTAAGTAATGTAGTAGTAGTGATATTGTACAAGTAATATAGTGTAAGTAATGTAGTAGTAGTGATATTGTACATGTAATATAGTGTAAGTAATGTAGTAGTAGTGATATTGTACAAGTAATATAGTGTAAGTAATGTAGTAGTAGTGATATTGTACATGTAATATAGTGTAAGTAATGTAGTAGTAGTGATATTGTACATGTAATATAGTGTAAGTAATGTAGTAGTAGTGATATTGTACATGTAATATAGTGTAAGTAATGTAGTAGTAGTGATATTGTACAAGTAATATAGTGTAAGTAATGTAGTAGTAGTGATATTGTACATGTAATATAGTGTAAGTAATGTAGTAGTAGTGATATTGTACATGTAATATAGTGTAAGTAATGTAGTAGTAGTGATATTGTACAAGTAATATAGTGTAAGTAATGTAGTAGTAGTGATATTGTACATGTAATATAGTGTAAGTAATGTAGTAGTAGTGATATTGTACAAGTAATATAGTGTAAGTAATGTAGTAGTAGTGATATTGTACATGTAATATAGTGTAAGTAATGTAGTAGTAGTGATATTGTACATGTAATATAGTGTAAGTAATGTAGTAGTAGTGATATTGTACAAGTAATATAGTGTAAGTAATGTAGTAGTAGTGATATTGTACATGTAATATAGTGTAAGTAATGTAGTAGTAGTGATATTGTACAAGTAATATAGTGTAAGTAATGTAGTAGTAGTGATATTGTACATGTAATATAGTGTAAGTAATGTAGTAGTAGTGATATTGTAAATGTAATATAGTGTAAGTAATGTAGTAGTAGTGATATTGTACATGTAATATAGTGTAAGTAATGTAGTAGTAGTGATATTGTACAAGTAATATAGTGTAAGTAATGTAGTAGTAGTGATATTGTACATGTAATATAGTGTAAGTAATGTAGTAGTAGTGATATTGTACATGTAATATAGTGTAAGTAATGTAGTAGTAGTGATATTGTACAAGTAATATAGTGTAAGTAATGTAGTAGTAGTGATATTGTACATGTAATATAGTGTAAGTAATGTAGTAGTAGTGATATTGTACATGTAATATAGTGTAAGTAATGTAGTAGTAGTGATATTGTACAAGTAATATAGTGTAAGTAATGTAGTAGTAGTGATATTGTACATGTAATATAGTGTAAGTAATGTAGTAGTAGTGATATTGTACATGTAATATAGTGTAAGTAATGTAGTAGTAGTGATATTGTACATGTAATATAGTGTAAGTAATGTAGTAGTGATATTGTACATGTAATATAGTGTTAGTAATGTAGTAGTAGTGATATTGTACAAGTAATATAGTGTAAGTAATGTAGTAGTAGTAGTGATATTGTACATGTAATATAGTGTAATTAATGTAGTAGTAGTGATATTGTACAAGTAATATAGTGTAAGTAATGTAGTAGTGATATTGTACATGTAATATAGTGTAAGTAATGTAGTAGTAGTGATATTGTACAAGTAATATAGTGTAAGTAATGTAGTAGTAGTAGTGATATTGTACATGTAATATAGTGTAAGTAATGTAGTAGTAGTGATATTGTACAAGTAATATAGTGTAAGTAATGTAGTAGTGATATTGTACATGTAATATAGTGTAAGTAATGTAGTAGTAGTGATATTGTATAAGTAATATAGTGTAAGTAATGTAGTCGTAGTGATATTGTACAAGTAATATAGTGTATGTAATGTAGTCGTAGTGATATTGTACAAGTAATATAGTGTAAGTAATGTAGTAGTGATATTGTACATGTAATATAGTGTAAGTAATGTAGTAGTAGTGATATTGTACAAGTAATATAGTGTAAGTAATGTAGTAGTAGTGATATTGTACATGGAATATAGTGTAAGTAATGTAGTAGTAGTGATATTGTACATGTAATATAGTGTAAGTAATGTAGTAGTAGTGATATTGTACAAGTAATATAGTGTTAGTAATGTAGTAGTAGTGATATTTTACAAGTAATATAGTGTAAGTAATGTAGTAGTGATATTGTACATGTAATATAGTGTAAGTAATGTAGTAGTATTGATATTGTACAAGTAATATAGTGTAAGTAATGTAGTACTGATATTGTACATGTAATATAGTGTAAGTAATGTAGTAGTAGTGATATTGTGTACAAGTAATATAGTGTAAGTAATGTAGTAGTAGTGATACTGTACATGTAATATAGTGTAAGTAATGTAGTAGTGATATTGTACATGTAATATAGTGTAAGTAATGTAGTAGTAGTGATATTGTACAAGTAATATAGTGTAAGTAATGTAGTAGTAGTGATATTGTACAAGTAATATAGTGTAAGTAATGTAGTAGTAGTGATATTGTACATGTAATTTAGTGTAAGTAATGTAGTAGTAGTGATATTGTACATGTAATTTAGTGTAAGTAATGTAGTAGTACTGACAGAAGCGTCCAAAGCCCAACACTCTTTTTAAACTTTCTTGCTGATTTTAACACGCCAACAGCAGCACTCATCAGTCAAAACAACAACAACAACCCTTTCTCATTATGCCCCAAGGTCGATTATGACAAGGAAGATCGCTTTTTGCACGTTCTTTATGTTCTGTATTACTGGGACAATGATGACACTTTTTTTTGGCTTGTTGCTTCTTATTTTTGAAAGCAGTACAAAGTTATCATTTATTGAAACTAATAAATAAAATGATAATAATTAATAAAACGCTGTACCCTATAAGTCTAATATTGGTTAGGATGTAAACACGCCTATAATATGTAGACCAATGAAAAACTGCAAGTAGTGTGAGGCTAGCATGCGAGCGGCTACCTGTTTTTTATTGTGGTCTGCTCCTTCTCTGGCTCCACAGCGAGCATGGGCAACAAGAGGGGCAGAGGGAGGAGCGGCGAGGGAAGCGAGCGAGCGGCCCACTGCAGTATTGATGACCCAATGATCCCCTGCAGAACTCAGCCAGCCAGGCAGACAGACTGAGGCTCCACTCGCAATCCCAGTCAACGCCGGAGAGCGGTTGTAGCGGGACGCCAAGGGTAAGTGTGGCGTAATTGCTGTGTTGCTGCGTGGGTGGCGCTCTTCATAAAATAGATGGAGTGTGTTACTTCTTTATGCATTATTGACCAGGTTTGCTGTTTTATGACCCCTCGCTGAAACAGCAGATTTACTCATCAGGGTCGTGAAGATTTGGGCTCCTAACAGTTCTGTCCGATACCGATTCCTGGGGTGACGATTCGATTCAGAATCAATTCCCAATTCAACACGATTCGTGATGGAAGCCGATGCCAATGCAAGGCGATGTTGTTATAATAATGTTATAATAAATATAAATGAAACTTCTTTAAAACAGGTTACAGGTGGGAAAAGCTCCTTCTGGCTGCAGAAGGAGCTTTTCCTAAAACGGCCTAAAGAGGCCTAAAAACATATTTTTTTAAATGTATTCTTGTTAAAAAAAAAAATATATATATATATATTGGCGCAGTGGGGAGAGTGGCCGTGCGCAACCCGAGCGTCCCTGGTTCAATTACCACCTAGTACCACCCTCGTCACGTCCGTTGTGTCCTGAGCAAGACACTTCACCCTTGCTCCTGATGGGTGCTGGTTGGCGCCTTGCATGGCAGCTCCCTCCATCAGTGTGTGAATGTGTGTGTGAATGGGTAAATGTGGAAGTAGTGTCAAAGCGCTTTGAGTACCTTGAAGGTAGAAAAGCGCTATACAAGTACAACCCATTTATCATTTATTTATATATATATATACACACACGGGTAAGTCCAAAGCGTCCATAGCTCGGTTGGTAGAGTGGCCGTGTCAGCAACTTGAGGGTTGCAAGTTCGATTCCCGCTTGTGCCATCCTAGTCACTGCCGTTGTGTCCTTGGGCAAGACACTTTACCCACCTGCTCCCAGTGCCACCCACACTGGTTTAAATGTAACTTAGATATAGGGTTTCACTATGTAAAGCGCTTTGAGTCACTTGAGAAAAGCGCTATATAAAATATAATTCACTTCACTATAATTCACTATGCGGGGATGCTGGAGCCTACCCCAGCTGCACTCATATACATGTGTGTGTGTGTGTGTGTGTGTGTATATATATATATATATATATCCATCCATCCATTTTCTACCGCTTATTCCCTTTCGGGGTCGCGGGGGGCGCTGGCGCCTATCTCAGCTATATATATATATATATATATATATATATATATATATATATATATATAAAACATACTGTATATGACATTCTTTTTTGTGTTTGTGTGTATGTGTGTGTATAAATATTTATATATGTGTATGTATATATGTTTAAATATATACTTTTGTTGTTATTGTTGTGTTTGCTGTTGTTGTTTTTGTGTTTGTCTAATCCTCCTCTTATCCCCATAAGTTCCCCCTCTGTCTTCCTTTTTTTTTCTTTCCATCCCCTCCTGCTCCGGCCCGGCTGCACCAAATAATAATATAAATACATTTAATAAAGTCAAATTCAAATAAGGCAACAAGAGAAGTATCCTACACTTCTCTTTTGTAAAGTAAATCTGAACAGCCAATATGGGCATATATATCAACTATATGATTTGCCTGAGAAGCTGGACAGGACAAAAAATAAAAAATAAAAGTAAATAAATATATATATATATGTATAAATAATGTCTGTATATATATACACAGAATGTGTGTGTGTATACATATTCACACACACACACACACACACACGTGTATGTGTATATATGTATATATATGTATGTATATATGTATATATATATTTATGTGTATGTATATATATATATATATATATATATACACAAAATATAAAAGGGACAAGCCGTATAAAATGGATTAATGGATATATATATATATATATATATATATATATATATATACATATATATACATACATATATACTATATATTAGGGGTGTTGGAAAAAATCGATTCGAATACGTTGTGCGATTCAGAATAAATAAATGATAAATGGGTTGTACTTGTATAGCGCTTTTCTACCTTGAAGGTGCTCAAAGCGCTTTGACACTACTTCCACATTTACCCATTCACACACACATTCACACACTGATGGAGGGAGCTGCCATGCAAGGCGCCAACCAGCACCCATCAGGAGCAAGAGAAGTATCCTACACTTCTCTTTTGTAAAGTAAATCTGAACAGCCAATATGGGCTTGCTCAGGACACAACGGACGTGACGAGGTTGGTACTATGTGGGATTTGAACCCGGGACCCCCGGGTTACGCATGGCCACTCTTCCACTGTACTAGGTGGGATTTGAACCCGGGACCCCCGGGTTGCGCATGGCCACTCTTCCACTGCGCCACGCCGTCCCAATTCTAATTTTTTTTTAATCGATTTTTTAAAAAAAATAAAAAAATATTTTTTTTAATCAATCCAACAAAACGATACACAGCAATACCATAACCATGCAATCCAATTCCAAAACCAAACCTGACCCAGCAACACTCAGAACTACAATAAAGACACAAACACGACACAGAACAAGCCAAAAGTAGTGAAACAAAAATGAATATTATCAACAACAGTATCAATATTAGTTATGATTTCAGCATAGCAGTGATTAAAAATCCCTCGTTGACATTATCATTTGACATTTATAAAAATAATAAAAAAAGAACAATAGTGTCACAGTGGCTTACACTTGCATCGCGTCTCATAAGTTTGACAACACACTTTGTCCAATGTTTTCACAAAGATAAAACAAGTCATATTTTTGGTTCGTTTAATAGTTAAAACAAATGTACATTATTGCAATCAGTTGATAAAACGTTCTCCTTTACAATTATAAAAGCTTTTAAAAAAAATCTACTATTCTGCTAGCATGTCAGCAGACTGGGGTAGATCCTGCTGAAATCCTATGTATTGAATGAATACAGAATTGTTTTGAATCGGAAAAATATCATTTATGAATCGAGAATCGAATCGAATCGAAAAAATTTATATATTATCGAATTGTGACCCCAAGAATCGATATTGAATCGAATCCTGGGACACCCAAAGATTCACAGCCCTACTATATATATTTTTTTATTTATTTTTTATATATATTTTTTGAATTATGAATTGTTTTGGAATCGAAATGGATATGAACCGCGATTCGGATGTGAATCGATTTTTTGGGTGCACCCCTCTGGGCTGCAAGATTCATCAGCATCAAATTGACATCGAGGTTTTAATTAGTCCGATAGCTCAACCACAAGAGGCACAGTTTTTTTTCCTTTTTTGAGTGACATGTTGGCCTCTCAGAATTGTTGTGCCTCATGTTTCTTCGTCTCTCGCTTCAAACAGAGAGAAAGAGGTCTCACTCTTTCACTCAATCACAGAATCAACTGAATGCAGTGAGCCCTCTTTACATTCTATAATCTTTGTCTCGGAGCGATTTATGTGTGAAATTATTAACACAATACCGGAAAATATCAAATAATATTATTTAGCTCTTTCACGTAAGAGACTAGAGGTATAAGATTTCATGCGATTTAGCGATTAGGAGTGACAGATTGTTTGGTAAAGGTATAGCATGTTCTATATGTTATAGTTATTTGAATGACTTACCATAATATGTTAGGTTAACATAGCAGGCACCTTCTCAGTTGGTTATTTATGCCTCATATAACGTACACTTATTCAGCCTGTTGTTCACTATTCTGTATTCATTTTAAATTGCCTTTCAAATGTCTATTCTTGGTGTTGGATTTTATCAAATAAATTTCCCCCAAAAATGCGACTTATACTTCAGTGTGACTTATATATGTTTTTTCCCTTCTTTATTATGCATTTTCGGCAGGTGCGACTTATACTCCGGAGCGACTTATGCTCCGAAAGATACGGTACGTGTGTATATATATATATATATGTATGTGTATATATACATGTGTATGTATGTGTATATATGTATAAATATATATATATATATATATATATATATATATATATATATACAGTATATCCCACACACACATAATTTTTTTTTTTTTTTTAATTATGAATCATTTTTGAATCGGGCTGAATAACAATCGCAATGAGGATGTGAATCTATGTTTTTGTGACCTCCAACAAGTCATGACCTTCTGCACAGACAGCTGACATGTTTATGGCGAGGCATCAGGAGAACCTGCCGACTAATGCTGATGATTTGTTTGCATCTTTAGGTCTGCAATCTTCTTGACCAGAGCAGAGGACATCAAAGTGCTTGCATGGACATTTGGACTTTAACTGTTTGAGGACAAAGGTGAAGGGCCCGAGCTCTGGACCTGGGGATTCCTAGGTCATGCGCGTCATGACCTGTAACCGGTGACCCTCCACACTGGCTAACGGCCTCCATCTACAGCAAGGGCCGGGCGCCGTACCTACTGACTGGAAGCAGCTGGCGCCGAGGCGCTGGGAATCATGCAAACACACATTGACGCACAGATTCTTTCTCACGCCAATTTGGATTCTCGTGGACCCGCACGCTCGCTTTCCGCGAGAACTGCACGCACATCGTCACCTCAGCCTTTATCGTTAGCGCTTGGCAATCATCCCACTTCGGTGCGGACCCTCGCCGCACAAATGGATACGCCCTCAAAGATTTGTCCGGTTCCTGCCAGTCTGAAACAGAACACAGGTTCCACGCCTCTACTGGTGGAGGCCGAGAGGAAGTATGCGCTCCGCAGCTCCGGACGTTCCCGCTTCCCCTGTCACGTGCGCAAATCTTCCCGCCTCCGCCGAACACCGGAGAACGGCGAGCGGAAATCGGATAAGGAGAAAGGAGGCGAGGAGGAGGTGAAAGCATCGGAGGAGAAGATCTGTAGGGTGAAGGAGGAGAAGGAGGAGACGGTGATTCTGAAAAAGGAACAGCCAACTGTGGAGGCTCCGCCCCTCGCCGCCGGCTCCCCTCCAGGCGCTCCTCTTGCGCTAACCGTACCGGAACCCATCTCCAAAGCTGACCCGAAACCAGGGCCCAGACTCGGACACAGACCCGGACCCAAATCTAGGTCGAGGCCCGTTCCCAAGTCGGTGCAGAAACCCGGCCCGAAAAGCGTCATGAGACGGCGTCTGGCGGCAGCCAAGGCCGCAGCCGCCGCCGCTGCCGCCACCGAGTGCAACACCGCTCTCCTCCCTCCGCCGATGGTGGGGGCTGGCGGGCCGCACGTGAAGAAGGAGCCCGTGGAGCTGCAGATTTTGTCTCCCAGCGGCAGGAGGTGTGGACGTTTTGTTGGAGTGAGTTACTAACATATTGTACAAACTAACAACATATTATTTGGCATACACATGATCATGGAAACATTTCCAAAAGGCTCCTAATGTATCTGCTGAAGTATGAGGTGACATATTACATCACTTCGAGTTGTATATTTCATCAAAACTGTTATTTATCTACTGGTAATATCTGCTTACTTTCTCCTGTAACATGTTTCTATTTAGAGATGTCCGATAAAATCGGACTGCCGATAAATGCTTTAAAATGTAATATCAGAAATCATCGGTATCGGTTTAAAAAAGTAAAGTTTATGACTTTTTAAAACGCCGCTGTACAGAGTGGTACACGGAGGTAGGGAGAAGTACAGAGCGCCAATAAACCTTAAAGGCACTGCCTTTGCGTGCCGGCCCAATCACATAATATCTACGGCTTTTCACACACACAAGTGAATGCAAGACATACTTGGTCAACAGCCATACAGGCCACACTGAGAGTGGCCGTGTAAACAACTTTAACACTGTTACAAATATGCGCCACGCTGTTAACCCACACCAAACCAGAATGAAAAACACATTTCGGGAGAACATCCGCACCGTAACACAACATAAACACAACAGAACAAATATCCAGAAACCCTTGCAGCACTAACTCTTCCGTGACGCTACAATATACACCCCCGCTAACCCCCCCAACCCCCACACACGAACACGCCCGCCGCCCCAACCCCGCCCAGCTCAACCTGCTCATGCTCTCTCAGGGAGAGCATGTCCCAAATTCCTAGCTGAAAAATAATGCACTTTGTGACTCCAATATTAAATATAACTTGAGTTGATTTATTTTGGAAAAACTTGTTACATTGTTTAATGCATCCAGCGGGGCATCACAACAAAATCAGGCATAATAATGTGTTAATTCCACGACTGTATATATCGGTATCGGTTGATATCAGAATCGGTAATTAAGAGTTGGACAATATCGGAATATCAGATGTCGGCAAAAAAGCCATTATCAGACATCTCTATTTATATTCATACATCTGTTCAAATGTAATAATGACTTATGTATATCGTGTTTGAAACCTGACATTAGTTCCATCCAATACCAAGTAGTTACAGTAGCAGTGTCGGTCACACCAATTTTGATACAGATATTCTAATCGGGATGTATTTGATGTATGATAGTTTTCAAGATCAAGAATAATAATCAAACAAACACACGCCGTGTCACAATGTCAATTAAAAGTTCAAATGATTGTATTATTCCCTTATAATTACATGCAATAGTTTGAGCAAATAAAGTCAATATTGCGAGTTAACTAAATAATAGCAAAAACGACCATTGGCTCTGATTTAAATCTTTTGGTTCAAGACTTATTTCTTTACTTTGTAAACTATAACAAAAAACAAAAAAAGCGTTTTGTGATAATAAAAAAAAAAATCGATCTAATCACGACAGTATGAACTAATTACTGATACCATGCTTCCTATCATTACTGTCTATTTGTAACGGTTCGCCCATCCTTGTTTACATTCAAGAAGTAGATCTCAGCGGTTAGTAGCGGCAACTAACCATTTGATCCGATTCATAGGGTGCTGATTCGATTCGGAATCTATTCTCGCAATGTAGAGCTGGGCGATATATCGAGTTAGTAAGATATATTGATATATTTTTAAACAAGATATGAATTAAGAAAATATCATAGTTTCAATGTAATTTATTTCACGTTAAAATGACCAAACATCGCTTATTTGTTGTTCCTTGTTCTTCCCGGACTCCTTACTCCCTCTCATGGGCTACTAAACCCCTAACCTTCCTCCTTCCAAGATGTGCTTGCACGTATAAAAACATCCATAGTTGGCTGGTTGTTTACCATGAAGAGTCACAATTGGTTGAAATTAGACCAATCAGAGGCAAGATAGGGCACCAGGAACCAGGAAGGGAAAACACAACAGACATCCCAATTGACGACGAAAAAGTCGTAGAAGAGAAGGGGGAATTTTCAAGTGGGCGATTTATATACTAAAAAAACTAGTGGAAGATGGCAGAGGGATTATCTTATTTAGATTTTTCTTTTAACAATGTTGACCACGTCCAGGAAACCCACAATGCGTCTACTTTGCCACATTTGGAGAAATGTATGCCTCTGGATAAAACATTCATTTGAGTTGTTTACCATGTAAGCCCAAATCAAAACTGTTCCCCAGTTGCATATTTCTAACGAGAAATGCTGCCAATAATGTATGCTGAAATGAGGAAGGTCATAGATGGATCATTTTACTTATGGTATGTAATTCTGTGCTACTTAAACAGTTTATTTTCTGTGCTGTTAATACCCATTTTGACTAATGGGGTTAATAAAAGTGCCATTGACTGTTTACAGTACAGTTGTCATTCACTTCAATTTCAGTGAATCTCGTTCAAAAATGACTGTCTTTTATATGTATACTTTCACCGGAAAATATATCGAGATATATATCGAATATCGAGTTGAAGTAAAAATATATCGCCCAGCCCTATGGCAATGTATTATTTGGTATAATAATTATAATTAAACTTTTTCAAAACAAGTTGCAGATTAGAAAAGCTCCTTCTGTATGTATGTATGTATGATTATTCATTTGTTCAATAGTAAAAGTATGTTTTAGTCAGTGCTGTTAAACAAAGCGCATGATCAGCAATGGTGACAACCCCTGTCCTTATTCTCTGCTGCTCAGGTGAGGAGGATCGTCGTCAAGGTGGCTCGCATTCCCGTCAGCCTCGGCCGGCGACAGAAAACCTACAAGATCTCCAATTTGGAGACAATTACGGGAGCGGAGAAGAGCAACGACGGGAACTCGGAAGGCCCAGAGGTGGTCAAGGAGCCCACCGCGCTGCTCCGCATGAAGAACAACGGCAAAAGCGTCATGGTCATGTTCCCTCCCGGGGAGATGCCGGTTATTCTTAAACGACGGCGGGGGCGCCCGCCTAAACAGGCCGTGCCCTTGATTGCAGGAGAGACCCCCAATGCTTGTGGGAACGGAGACCAGATCAAGAAGCCCAGGAGGAAGCGGCGGACTAAACTACCTTGTCCTTACCCGTCGTACGTCAACGACGCTAATGATGTGAAGACGGAGTATGGGGACGTGCTGTCCAAACTGGCCTTTTTGAACCGCCAGCCCCCCACCACGGGACGATGTTCCCCGCCTCGCTGCTGGACACCCAGTGAGCCGGAAAGCTTCCACACCCCCTCGGAAAACCCGGGACTGTCCACCCTCCTGCACCGGCTCACTGGGTTCCGGCGGCCTCGGGGCGGAAGAGGTGGCGCCGGGAGAGGCAGTGGCGGAGCAGGGGGAGCCGGGGGGAGGGAACACAATAACAGCACCTTCGGTGACTTCTTTGAATCCATTGGCAAGAAGCGCAAGCTGAGTCCCCTCTCTGAGCACGGACTACCCAGGAAGAGGGGGAAGAGGGTTGGGGGTGTGGGCAGAGGAGGCGGGGTGGTTGGAACCGAGCTTGGGGGCGAGAAAGCAGTCAGGAAGAGACGAATCAGAAGAAATGGCACCTTCAAAGGGGAGGAAGATGGCATGGGACAGGACTGGCCTAATGGTTCCGGAGGCTGGGGGGAGAAAGCTTTAAGAGGATATCAGCTCTGTGTTGCTACAAGGGGGGGCTTTTCTTCCTGTGAGCTCGGGAGGAGGGGGGGCTACGGCCGCTCAGGTGGGGGCAGGGGTGTCGGACCGGCCGGGGAGGACTCACAAGGTCTGTTTGCCGGATATTTCCGTTCCCTGCTGGACTCTGAAGACTCCTCTGAACTTTTGGACATCGCACAATCAAACGCCCGCAAAGATTCGTCAGCCCCGGGTTACGAGCCTTCCAGCCCGGCCCCGGGTCACAGGTGGTCCCCCGCTAAATGGGGCACCAACGGGACAAGCTCGGCGGCAGGTGAATCGGGGCAGACACACTGCTCCTCAGCCGGGCCGCCATACAGCTACGGGGGCCAGACCCAAATGTCCCCGACCCCATCCACCTACCACAAATCTACTCCTCCATCTCTCTCGCACTCTCCCAGCTCCCCCCACCCAGCCGGCTATGGCCACTACTCGCCCGCCTACGCCTCGTCTTCTTGCATCGGGTCCCAAAGGTCGTCGGACTGCAGTTTTTCCTATGTCAAGAACGTGGTTCAGGACCGTGGTCCGATGGGTTACTCCAGCTACCACGCAGCCAGAAAGGGCTACAGCGGAAGTGCTGCAGCAGGGCCCGCGTCACCAGGGGCGGGGTTCATGTCGGTGGCCAAGGGCAGCCCCTTCAGCTCCTCCTCCTCGCCAGATGGTTATAAACAGTACAACTGCAACCAGTGGAGCTACAGGTACATCTCCAAAACACAACCATGCACACACGCTGTCACAGTCATTACAGTCCTCCCTCGTTTGTTGCGCCTAATCAGTTCCAGGCCTGACCGTGCTTAAGAAACTTCCACGAAACAGAAATACAATATGACAGGGGGTAGACCGCACCAGAGGGCTTTAAAGGCCTACTGAAATGAGATGTTATTATTTAAACGGGGATAGCAGGTCCATTCTATGTGTCATACTTGATAATTTCGCGATATTGCCATATTTTTGCTGAAAGCATTTAGTAGAGAACATTGACGATAAAGTTTGCAACTTTTGGTCGCTAATAAAAAAGCCTGCCTGTACCGGAAGTAGCAGACGATGTGCGCGTGACGTCACGGGTTGTGGAGCTCCTCACATCTGAACATTGTTTACAATCATGGCCACCAGCAGCGGGAGTTCCCCATTAATTTCAGCGAGGATGAAAGAGTCGTGGCTGAGGATAGTGAAAGTGAAAGACTAGAGAAAAAAAAAGACAGGGCAGTGGGAGCGATTCAGATGTTATTAGACACATTTACTAGGATAATTCTGGAAAATCCCTTATCTGCATATTGTGTTACTAGTGTTTTAGTGAGATTGTACTGTCGTACCTGAAAGTCGGAGGGGTGTGGCCACGGGTGTGGTGACCGCCAGTGTCTCTGAGGGAAGCTGCCTCTTTGACAGGTGCATGATGAAGGACGCAAGCTCCGCTCATGTCTACGGTAAGAGCGGACTTATTACCATAATTTTCTCATTGAAACCTGCCGGTTGACATGCGGTCGGGAACCATGTTTGCTTGACCTCTCTGTTCCATAGTAAAGCTTCACCTTCGGGAATGTAAACAAGGAAACACCGGCTGTGTTTGTGTTGCTAAAGGCTAAAAGCGTCCCACCTCCATTTTTCTACTTTGACTTCTCCATTATTAATTGAACAAATTGCAAAAGATTCAGCAACACAGATGTCCAGAATACTGTGTAATTATGCGATTAAAGCAGACTACTTATAGCTGGGATCGGGCTGGAAAAAAATGTCCGCTACAATCCGAGACGTCACGCACACGCGTCATCATACCGACGTTTTCAACAGGATACTTTGCGCGAAATTTAAAATTGCAATTTAGTAAACTAAAAAGTCCGTATTGGCATGTGTTGCAATGTTAATATTTCATCATTGATATATAAACTATCAGACTGCCTGGTCGGTAGTAGTGGGTTTCAGTAGGCCTTTAATGGGTCGCTACATGGGCTAGATCAGGGGTCGAGAACCTTTTTGGCTGAGAGAGCCATGAAAGCCAAATATTTCAAAGTGTATTTCCGTAAGAGCCATATAACATTTTTCAACACTGAATACAACTAAATTCGTGCATTTTTAAGTATGACCAACATTTGTAGAGTATAATAAGTCTCTTATTCTTTTTAACAACATTGTTATTCTAAAAGTTAACCAATAATAAATATAATTCTTCTTATCATTAATGCGACATCTTGAACAGGTGCGGTAGAAAACGGATGGTTGGATTAAAATGCATTAGAATGTTTTATAATTTGAACGTTATTTTTGAAACTGTGTTTACCAGCGGAATTATTCATTACTTATCGTGTTAAGCAATGTCAGCTAAGATTTATCTGAGAGCCATATGCAGTCATCTGGCTCTAGAGCCATAGGTTCCCTACCCCTGGTTTAAGCATTAGACACCTTTTTACCTTCACTCTGCCTCCCGCTGTTTCCCACATCTACATAGCAATTATCTACCGACTGCCACCTACTGATATGGAAGAGTATTAGACAGTTACTCGGCTTAGCTCGGTTAGGAGAGTGGCCGTGCTAGCAACCTGAGGGTTCCGGGTTCGATTCCCGCTTCCGCCATACTAGTCACTGCCGTTGTGTCCTTGGGCAAGACACTTTACACACTTGCCCCCAGTGCCACCCACACTGGTTTAAATGTAACTTAGATATTGGGTGTCACTTCGTAAAGCGCTTTGAGTCACTAGAGCAGGGGTGCCCATTACGTCGATCGCGAGCTACCAGTCGATCGCGGGGGGTGTGTCAGTCGATCTCCAGCCAGGCTTTTAAAAAAAATAGACCTAAAAATTAGTGATCATCAATCTTCACCAAGACGTCACTTAAATGACATTCACTGTACCGGAGGGTCTTGTGAGATGACGCTGGCTGCTGCAAGATCATTATTATGAAAATATGACCGAGAGGAAGGCGAGAAACACTTTTTATTTCAACAGACTCTCGCGCCGTACCTTCCGTCAAAACTCTAAAGGCCGACTGCACATTTCCTATCTTCACAATAAAAGCCCTGCTTCATGCTGCCTGCGCTCACTAAATACAGAGTCTCGGAAAACTGTGCACGCCAGCTTTCCGAGACTCTTATTTTGTTAGTGCAGGCAGCATGAAGCAGGGCTTTTATTGTGAAGATAGGAAATGTGCAGTCGGCCTTTAGAGTTTTGACGGAAGGGACGGCGCGAAAGTCTGTTGAAATAAAAAGTGTTTCTCACCTTCCTCTCTGTCATTTTTTCATAATAATGAACTGGCAGCAGCCAGCGTCATCTCACAAGACCCTCGGGTGCCGTGAATGTCAATCAAGCAAGCTAAGGAATTTGCCGCCAATGTTTTTCTTGTAAAGTGTATGGAAGCTGGATGAATTACATGCCAAAAACCAACCACTTTCATGTGGTATTGTACAGAAAGGACAACTTTTTTTCTCCTCCATTTGAAAATGTGGGCGTTATCATCATTACTGTCTGATTCCAATCAATGCAAGTCATCAGAATCAGGTAATACACCAACTTATATTCTTGTCTTTGTGAAAGAAAGACATCTATATGTGTTACACATGCTTGTATTATCATTAAACACATTTAACTTGTTTACAAAAATGTCTCTTTCATAAATAAATAAATATAAATGATATATATAAATGAGGTAGATCCCCTCGAGTTGGTCAATTGAAAAGTAGCTCGCCTGCAGAAAAAGTGTGGGCACCCCTGCACTAGAGAAAAGCGCTACATAAATATAATTATCTGAGACCCATATGTAGTCATCAAAAGAGCCACATCTGGCTCTAGAGCCACAGGTTCCCTACCCCTGGGCTAGATGGTAAAGAAAAAAACAGGGAGGAAGAGGGAGGAGAAAAAGCCTCCCCCAAACTAGGAAAATAACCTCAGCAGACATAAGCACACATTATAACATACAAACTTAAGACTTAATTGAGGAGGTTCGTATGGTGCAGGCAGCCAACCGTACCCGCAGCCAGAAAGGGAACAGACCCGTGGTCCTTGTTCGGCATGTGTGTTCATATTATGCCTGAGACGTTGCATATACCAGAAGGCTGAATGGGTTGCCACAAGGACGGCGCCAATTAAAAGATGGAAAAGAAAAAAACAAGGAGGAGGAGGGAGGATAAAAAGCCACCCCCAAACTATGCTCCAGTAGGGGGCGAAGTGTGAGACTAGGGGAAAAAAACCTCAGCAAATATAAGTACACATTATGACTTACAAACTCGAGACTGCAACGGGGAGATGGGTGCTACGGTGCAGGCTGCCAGAAAAGGAACAGACCTGTGGTCCGCGCGCCGCACACAGGGGTTGGAAGGGGGAAAGAGTACGTGCGTGTTTGTGTAGTGTCCGTGGACGCATGTGTGCGTCCATATGCCGGAGACATCGCTTCGTCGGGCGTCCCAATTTCGGTGCTTTATTCCGCAGTGTCTCGTCACAATAACACAGCAGGTTGCTATGGAGACGGCCGTGATCTCAGTAGACGACAAAAGTCAACAATCAACAAGTGTTGATGAGGGATGTGGGGGGGAGAGGGGATGTTGCTAGCAGCTCACTGCAGCGATATCCTGGACAAGTTTTTCCTACAGCGGTCTTGATCAAGGTCGGTGCTGGGAGTGGGCGGTTGCTGAATATTTTTATCGATCCCCACATAATAATATTAAATAAGTTCAAGAAAAATACTGTACTGAAATACATATAAGATACAAATAAAACCTAATTTGACACTTAATTTAGGCAATATGTAGGTAAAATATTCTTTAAAGAGGTGTTGTTTTTTTTTTATAAAGAAAAAGTAATCTGTGAAGTAATAGAAAGGGATGTGGCGAGGGACGACTGTACCTATTACCTAACACTAACGTCCATTCACATTCCTGGTACATTTACTAAGTTCCATGACATCATCTTGAAGAAAGTCCATTTACTGTACAGTGCATCCGGAAAGTATTCACAGCGCTTCACTTTTTTTCCACGTTATGTCACAGCCCTATTCCAAAATGGATTACATTCATTTTTGTTGTCAGAAATTTTACAGAGAATACCCCATAATAACATTGTGGAAATGTTTTCATTTTTGCAAATTTATTGAAAATAAGAAACAACAAAATCTCTTGTACATAAGTATTCGCAACCTTTGCTCAGTCAAGTAAATTAAAAAATGTTTTTCACATTGTCATTTTGTGAAGAATTTTGAGGAATACAACTGAATGTATTCCATTTTGGAATAACACTGTAACATAAAATGTGAAAAAAGTGGAGCATTGCACTGTAATTTACGTCATGACTGATTTGTCTGTTAGTGCAGCTGGTAACCAGAACGATCGTGCATTTTGTGATAAAAACATGAAATTTGGTACACTTATAGCCAAAGGCATTCTCAAAAGATTTGGATATGGAGCCACCATGAATTTTAAAAATGGCGCCCATGGCAGCCATCTTTCAAAATGGCTGTCAGTAACAACTGTTCGCTTATGAATGATGGATATAATATGATGTTTCAGACTTATTTACCACACATAGTACTTGGTAAATGTCTTTTGGATAATCTAAATGTGTCATTAAATATTCAAGATGGCTGACATCTTAAAGATTGCAGCCATCACTTTTATGACTGCCTGATATGGGTGATCTCTGTGTCAAACCAGAAACTTCCTTCTAACTCAGAAATGGTGACCACAATAGTCACACTCGGTGACCACTGGTCACCTACAACAAGATGGCAGCCATATTTCTGAAATTAAATCTATAATTTCAAGTACACTATCATCTATTTTATTGTAATTGAAATGTTACCCAATAAAAAAAAAGTACTGGCAAAACTTTCTTAGAGCTGACAGCAATAAGACTGAGTTGTTTGCCTTTCTCTCGGAGGCTCTGCTCAGATGATTTGTGCAGGAGGATAAACAGCTTGTCATCACAAGTGACATGGAAGTCCTTAGCAAGCCACCTCTCCCAGATAGGACATCGATTGCTCCTTGCACGCACGAGGAAGCGGATAGTCGCGTGTTACTGCACGTAGCCCATGCAGCAAGAAACGACCACCACAAAATGATTATCCAAACAGTTGATACTGATGTTGTGGTGCTGGCTGTGGCAGTGGCTCAGATTCCAAAACCAGAGGATGAGCTTTGGTTGGCTTTTGGTACTGGTAAGAATTTTCGATATTTGGCAGTCCATGAAATTGCAGCAGGACCCGGGCCCGAGAAAGCATGTGCACTACCAGTGTTCCATGCATTGACGGGTTGTGACACTGTGTCAAGCTTTGTTGGCCATGGGAAAAAGACTGCATGGGCTGTATGGTCTGTGCTTCCCGAACTTACACATGCCCTGTTGAAAGTGTCTTTAGCCCCAGATGACATACCACAGGATGTAATGGCCACAATTGAGAGGTTTGTTGTCTTAGACTATGACCGAACCAGCACATGTACAGAAATCAATACGGCAAGGAGGAAGTTATTTGCAAAGAGGCACAATGTGTAAACAATCCCCCCTACCAAGGCTGCCCTAGAAGAGCATGTTAAGAGAGCTGTATACCAAGGAGGGCACGTGTGGGGTACAGTCCTGGTGTCAACACCAGAACTACCTGCACCGTGCAAATGGGGCTGGTCAAAGTCACCTGAGTGGGACTATGAACCCTTCTGGACATGCCTACCAGATGCAGGCCAGTCAAGCCATGAACTTGTCTCAGGCAAATGCAAGAAGGGTTGTGTTGGGCAGTGTAATCCCACTTACAGTGCACAGCCCTTTGTGTCTGTGAAGGAAAGTGTGACTAGTCTTCCCTGTGATAGACCCTAGGTTTCCTTTGCTTAGCATGAGTATTTTGAGATAGAAAGAAGATTCTTAGAAATTCCAAAGTTCCCAATTCAAATTCTGCATCAAGATAAATGTATAATTAAACATAGAGATCATCCATATCTAACCAGTTGGCGGCCATTTTGAATTTTCAATGAAAATGTTCCACTATCCAAAAGACATTTAATAAGTAGTATGAATGGTAAATAAGTCTGAAATATCATATTAAATCCATCATTCATAAGAAAACAGTTGTTGCTGGCGGACATTTTGAAAAATGGCCGCCATGGGCGCCATGTTGAAGATTCATGATGGCTCCACATCCAAATCTTTTGAGAATCCCTTTGGCTATAAGTGTACCAAATGTCATGCTTTTATCACAAAATGCACAATTCCTTCATATTTTGGAACTAACCTCTTGTACTATGTGTTTTGAATCATTTGTGTTGTGACATATTCAGCAGACAAGGCTACGGTGGCTGGTCAGCTGACAATTACGGGCCGCACGCTTACGGCGAATACGGCGCCAATGAATCGAAGGACATCTTGGACATCTCAAATTACACCCCCCAGAAAGCCAACAGACCGCCTTTCCCTGAGAGTCTTTCTGAGTCGTCCTCTGACTCCTCGCACCCCGGTTCGGCAGCCGCTGGGGGCGGTCCTCCCTCCATGGGGGGCGTGTTCAAACAGATGGAGACGCTCAGCGGAGACGGGGGTCAGTCTAGCCTGTCCAGCCTGGAGAAACTGATGATCGACTGGCACGAGAGCGCTTCGGGACCCTCGTATAGCTGGAGCCAGAATGTCCTCTTCCAGGGAGGCGGCACCAGCAAACCCAGCCGGGGTCGCAGAAAACGGACTGAACAATCGGAAAAGGAAGCGGGCTCCGTTTTGCACTCCGACTCCCCATCCAGCCCCTCTTCGACACCCACTCCTGGACCTAAGCGGGGAGGACGGGGTAGAGGATCCAGGGGAGCCAGAGGCGGGCTGTCCGGGTGTCAGAGAGAGCGTCTTTCAGGATCCAAAGGCAGGGGAAAGGCCGCTGCTGCAGCACTGACGGCTCCAGGTCTAGACTCTGGGCTGTTCCAGGAGGGGCTGGACTACTACAGCGGGGACAGTAGCAGCCTCTCCCCCTTGGCTACTCCCACCCATGCACCGCCATCCAGCTACCTCCAGGACCCCTGTGAGTACCCCTCCCCTTACTCGGCTCACCCCTCCACGCCGTCCTCTGAGGAGCGATATCCAGCGTTGTACCCTGGAGAGTCCTCCTCCTCGCTCTCACCCAGCGTCTCGTCTCCCCCTTACCCCCCCAAGCCCCAGTCATACCACCTCGTCCCCTCCAGAACCTTCTCCCCCTCATGCTCTCCTCTACCACGGGTAACGCCCCATTGCAGCTCCGCCATGAGTCCCTCCAATCGCCCCCCGCCCAAAGAGGCACATTTCTCCCAGTACGACTCCCCCAGTTACTGCGGCTCCCCCTACTGGTACGGACAAACGTCGCACAGCAGCAGCCCGAGCCCGAGTACCTCGGCCCACCCGCACACCAGCCCACACGCGAACACTCACGGGAGTCTGATGGCGAGCCCAAACGCACACATGAACCCGCCCCCCCACGACCCGCAGCACCACAACGCCCACGGGAGCCTGAGCTCCCACGCCAAATCTTACCCCGCTAACAATCAGCCCCATCAGGTTGCCGCTCATTCCCTGTCCTTGCCCTCGCTCTACGACGAGTGCAGTACCGCCGCCGTCGCCGCCGCCCACAAGCAGGACCTGACCCTGCACGCCATTGCTGCGGGCGCCCGGCAGGGCCTGCTGACGCCCCCGCCCTCCTACCCAAAAGCAACCCTGGACCCTTTGACGGCGCACGAGGAGTCAGGCGGCTACTCGCTGTCCCAGCTGTCCTGCCAGGGGATGGGGCACCGCTACCCCTCGCAGGTGTCTCAGGGAGGAGGAGGGGTGCTGTGCCAGCTTCTGGACCCGGCACACGATGACAGCTTTAGCGTGACCAGCCTGTAACAGCAGGTCAGAACTTCTCACTCACCATCCAACATGTTTAACGACAAAACACTATTATCTTATAGAACTGTACTTTCCGAAATATAGGGCGCACCGGTAAATAAAATACACTAACTAAATGACTTTTTGCCATATATTACCCACACAGGACTATAAGCCGCAAACATGTATGTTGTGAAATGAGTTATTTACACAGCAACATTTTGTAAATGTTTATTTACATGCCTTAATTGTTTCCAAACGGTGTCTGTAACACGGCAGTAAAACAACTGAACAAACAAAACAGAAGTCATCGTCATGGACTTACTATTTGCGGAAGCTAGCTCTCCAATCAGCTAAACAGACTCAATAACTCCACAGTGACGTTTCGGTGAATTTACGAAACTGAAACAATACAAAAAGAATGCCATTGTAAGTTGATAATACTAATAAAGACACTCATAGACGTGTTAGCATTTAAAGGCCTACTGAAATGAGATTTTCTTATTCAAACGGGGATAGCAGGTCCATTCTATGTGTCATACTTGATCATTTTGCGATATTGCCATGTTTTTGCTGAAAGGATTTAGTAGAGAACATCGACGATAAAGTTTGCAACTTTTGGTCGCTAATAAAAAAGAGGCAGACGATGCGCGTGACGTCACGGGTTGTAGGGCTCCTCACATCCTCACATTGTTTATAATCATAGCCACCAGCAGCAAGAGCGATTCGGACCAAGAAAGCGACGATTTCCCCATTAATCTGAGCGAGGATGAAAGATTTGTGGATGAGGAAAGTTAGAGTGAAGCACTACAAAAAAGAAAAAAAGGTGATGGTAGTGGGAGCGTTTCAGATGTTATTAAACACATTTACTAGGATAATTCTGGAAAATCCCTTATATGCTTATTGTGTTACTAGTGTTTTAGTGAGATTATATAGTCATACCTGAAAGTCGGAGAGGTGTGGTGACCGCCAGTGTCTCTGATGGAAGCCATGGAGGAGCCAAGAAAGTCGCAGCGGCCTCTTTGACAGCTGCTGCAGGAGGACGCAAGCTCCGCTCATGTCTCCGGTAAGAGCCAACTTATTACCACAATTTTCTCACCGAAACCTGCCGCTTGACATGTGGTAGAGAAACATGTTCACTTGACCGCTCTGTTCCATATTAAAGCTTCACAACAAACAAAGAAACACCGGCTGTGTTTCGGTTGCTAAAGGCAGCTGCAATCTACCGCTTTCCACCAACAGCATTCTTTTTTATAGTCTCCATTATTAATTGAACAAATTGCAAAAGATTCAGCAACACAGATGTCCAAAATACTGTGTAATTATGCGATTAAAGCAGACGACTTTTAGCCGTGAGTGGTGCTGGGATAAAATGTCCGCTCCAACCAATAACTTCACAAGCCCGCGTCATCATTCCGCGACGTTTTCAACAGGACACGTCGCGGGAAATTTAAAATTGCAATTTAGTAAACTAAAGCGGCCGTATTGGCATGTGTTGCAATGTTAATATTTCATCATTGATATATAAACTATCAGACTGCCTGGTCGCTAGTAGTGGCTTTCAGTAGGCCTTTAAGCTAATGCTAACGACATAGCTGCATTACATTACGATAGCCGTACAAATATGCATGAAAACACTCCTACAGACATCACACATGAGACTGTTTAGTAAGTAAGAATTGTTTTAGTTATATTGTAAAACTTACAAACATTGCTTGGATTGGTGAATGAAGAATCCATACAAGTAGGAACGCTATGGACCGCTAGAAGACGAAACGGCAGTTCTTCTTCCTGTTCAAAGCTTTGAACAGCAGATAGCGCTTGCACCTGCAGTGACTAAACATGTCCAAAAGATAGCGCCATAGCACAAACAATAACACGCTATTTAAGTGTCTTTGCTTGCTTTTAATGAATACTATTAACTATATGGCCCTCAGCGAAGAAAAATCCATCAGTCGCACCGTTTTATAAGCCGCAGGGTTCAAAGTGACGGGAAAAAAATTGTGACTTTGCCATGTCTCAAAACGTAGACTTGAATAAAGATTTTTAGCTACAAAAATATTTACCACCCTTAAGTCCATGAAATAATTCCTGATTTAAGATGATTGCATGGGAGTTGTACTACTGTGGTTCTTACACGTCCTTCCTCTTTCTCTTTCTCCCTGTGCTTCTTCTTCCAGGTGCGATCAATACGAGCTTTTAACAGATTTGCAAACATTGTTTTTCTCGCTTTTGTACGGTTGACTTTTTTTTTTTTTAATTTTTCTTTTTTTTTTTTTGTGCCAGACTGTGGAATGAAGGGTGAGAATTTAGCTGCCGGCTTTGGACAGTAAAGCTTTAATTCTCCAGCATTGACAATCAAGATCAACATGCAAACGCCAACACTGAAGCATGCACACAAACACACACAGCAGGGCTGGGCGATATGGCTGAAAACCGTATCACGATGCAAGTGTTTATTATCGGTCGATATCGATAAATGTATCTTTCATCACTTATGGAAAATATAGACCAGGAGAAAAATATATATAATAATTATTTCAAATGTAACTTTTCTCTGATTATAATTCCCTCAACACAAGTATAGAAAAGAAACAATGTAAACAAAATTGATTGTTTTGTGATCATGTTTTGTTTAGTTGAGTTATGTTACTTCAAGACTCCATGACAACATACGTGCAGGGCATGAAGCATGAACTACGGCATGAAGAGAATGAACAGAGCATGGAACAACAACAATGACGCCAGGCCGACTGCCTGGCAACTACAAGCTTAAATAATAGTGACATGATTAATACAGGTGCGTGAGTCCTAATGAGTACAGGCGAAACCAATGAGTTGTCATGGAAACAAAACAAGGGAGTAAAAAAACCGGAACTAATGGAGTCTTGAAGTAACATAACACAACTAAGCATGATCACAAAACATGACAATTGAAAAAAATGAAGGTGAAAAAATAAGCAATATGTAAGAAATGTTTAATAAAGTGTAAGAAAACAGTGTAAAAATGTAAACATAGAGAAACCTGAGAACTATTTTCTGCAGGTTTAGTGCCAGGAAGTTACAGCTGTGCTCTAAAGGGTGAGCGCGTGGTCTTGATGCGGACAAACGCCTTGCATCATTTACAGACTACGGTCCCGTTTTAAAAAGTCCAAAAAAAGTGCCAAAATGTCCCAGTGACTTATGCTCTTTCATCCACAATTTCTTCATTTTTACTTTCTCTTCTCACTCCATGCAAAGAATCAACCGCCAGACAACTGAACTTGATAGTTGATACTGTCACCCGATTGGCTGTTTGCGTGTCATTCCTACTGATCACTGATCCCTTTAGGGCTGCATGATATCGAGGAAAAAACCCTAATTGCTGTTTTTCTGCCAAAAACTACGATTCGATTTGCGATTTTTATATTTGAGAAATATAAATGCATAAAGTAAAAATACTTTTAGACCATCAGTCAACATATTCTTGTTTCACGGTGCCACGCAACAATATGCAATAATTTACTTTATATTTGGCTTTATGCTGACAGACTTTTGTCTACATTTTGCTTTTAAACTGAAGAAATACCCAATAAAAACTATGCAGTGATCATAGTGTAATGTAATCATAGTCTAATAACATTAGAAGTAACCATTTAAAAGGATTTAATTACTGTATCAGTACTTAGAATTATTTGCCATTGTGCTGTAATTGGAAGGTGAATAATTTTGAGTTACCCGAAATAAACAAACAAAATGTACTAATTTCTGTAAACAAACATTTAAATTAAATATAAACATATTAAAGTGCATTTTTTAACCAGTTGAAACATTTTTCGTTGTTGCCATCACGTCATTCTCACTCGTTCGTCCGTGTTGATGGGCTTATATTGCCCCTCTGTTTTGAAGTTGAAATACTTTGCCGTATATATATATATATATATTTGTACATTTGTACTTCCTGTGTGTGTAAGCTCGGCGTCCTGCGCTCTCCACACCGAGACAAATATTGTGGACGACTAAAAAGAAGGCTCACTGCGTTCAGTTAATTGTACTGTTAAATAAACGCGATGCACAGAGTGAGAACTCGGTCCACCAGTTTGAAGCAAGAGACAAAGAAAACAAACACATGCAGACTCACAATTTATAAATGCCGGCAAAATATTTTAACTTAATTTTCATTCATCGTTTGACTAATTGATTTATTGACTATCTGCCCAGGCCTAGTCACCATCAAAACGTTTTTCACTGATTTTCTTTCAGATCCGATACCAAGTAAAATTCATGCTGGTATCAGCAACACCGATCCGATACCAATTCTTTGTGCAAACAATAACATATTGTATCTTTCTAAACACAAACTTTGTGTAAGAATGTGATAATGTAAGAAAAAAGAGCAACACAATGGGCTCTAATGAGGAAAAAGCTGTATTTTTTTTTACCACTAATAACAACACAAAATGCTGTCTTTAAATATATATATATTTCAGTTTTTAGCATGTTTTTAAAAATAAAAAGATATTAAATGGCCCCCCGTATATTTGACTTTTCAGTCAGTTGAGACAACCCTGATCTAAAATATTAGAAGCTCTCAAAATAAAAAATGAAATACATACAGTTAAGTTTGTTAATTAAAAAAAAAAACCAAAAAAACATATGCGTTAATTTGAAGAATTTCAACAATATTAATAAATACTACAATGTGTAACTGAACATTAATGTTTTGGCACAGGCAGAATATTTAACACGCTAGGTTATTTAGTCAGGCAAAAATCGTGCAGCCCTAAATAACTTCCTGCTTTGCTCGGTTACCAGAGAGCGACTTTTGAGCCTTTGTTCGTGCAACTAAACCTTGCTTCCATACTTTGTCTTTCTTCCCACCAAGAAGCAAAAAAATTGTCAATCATTTTATCAAACGCATTTTTTATTGATATCAATTATTGAACATTTTATCAAAGGCATAGTTTATTAATATCAGTTATTGAACATTGTATCAAACACATTTTTTGTTCATATCAATTATCGAACATTTTGTCAAAGGCATATTTTACTGACATCAATTATCGAACATTGTATCATACGCATAGTTGATTGAGATCAATTATTGAACACTTTATCAAACAATTTTTTATTGATATTGATTATCAAACAGTTTATCAAATGCATATTTTATTGATATCAATTGTCAAATATTTTATCAAACGCATGTTTTATTGATATCAATCATCAAACATTTTATTAAATTAATTTTTCATTGATGTCAATTATCGAACATTATATCAAATGCATAATTCATTGATATCAATCATCACATATTTTATCAAACTCATTTTTAATTCATATCAACAATCAAAATGTTATCTTTCGCATATTTTATTGATATCAATAATCAAACGTTTTATCAAACGCATATTTTACTGATATCGATTATTAAACATTTTATCAAACATTTTTTATTGATATCAATTATTGAACATTTTATCAAACGCATTTTTTATTGGTATTGATTATTGAACATTTGATGGAACGCATATTTTATTGATATCAATTATCGAACATTTTATCGAAAGCATTTTATTGATATTATTTTTGAACATTTTATCAAACAGTTTTTTTTAATATTGATTATTGAACATTTTATCAAATTAATATTTTATTGATATCTATCAAAAGTTTTATCAAACGCATTTTTAATTGATATCTTTTATCGAACATTATATCAAACCCAATTTTGAATTGATATTGACTATTGAACTTTTTATCAAACGCATTTTTTATTGATATCTATTATCGAACATCATATCAAATGCATGTTTTATTGCTATCGATTATTGAACATTTTATCAAACGCATATTCTATTGATATCGATTATCGAACATTTTATCGAATGCGTTTTTTATTGCTATGGACTACGTGTCTATGGTGATATGTATTGACATGGTTTTATCGCCCAGCCCTAACACACACAGAGAACCATGCAAGGTGGACTCTTAATGGTGGGCGTGGCGGGAAGCTGAGTTCCCCTCCCTATCTCTCTGGTCCTGTGTGGCCATCTTGCAGTAAAACAGTCCAGATGCGCTTTATTGCCGTCTTTTTTTCCCCCCTTTCCTGTGTCTTTTCTCTCGCCGTTGTGCTCACCTGCACGTCTCTTTTCAACGCCATCCGCCCGCAGCCTCCTTGTGTCCGGTGAGGAGGAGGAGAAAAAAAAAAAAAAAGTGGAGCAGTTACAATCCCGCTCTTGAGACACCAGCATCTGTACATACGTGCCACTCGAAAAAGTCCTCTGTCACGGAGACGCTACGTTTGTGTTTGTTGCTCTTTGAACGCCACAAAAAGGACCTCAAGGGAGTGCAGGGGAGAATGTTGCTCGCGTGACTGCAGTAATGCATGTGTGTGTGTGTGTATGTGCGTGCGCGTGTGGGGTCAAAAAGAGTGAAGCGCATTCTCTTTTACTCCCTTCTTTTTTTCTGTTCTGTGGTCTCGTTGTCGTTTGGTGGTTTCTTTGTGACGCGAAGTTGAAAACAAGTTGTATCTGTCTGTTACATATCATGTATGTATGTATAAATGTATCCAAGGTGCAAAATATTTAAATACACATTCTGTTCTTGCCATTGGTAAGGACGTGTCTAGTTTATTCTCTGAGGGATTACAACGCGTGTGTGTGCGCGCGAACGTGCGTGCTGGGCTTTACTCACAAGCTGTCTGGGACTGAGAAGCAGAGTTCAGGCGAGGACACAGTTGTGCAGGGAAAGGAGGGGGACGGATGGCTGCTTGGTACAAGAGAAGGAGGAGGGAGTGGGGGGCTGCGTTGGAAAGGAAATCCAAGTAGGATCTGTTTTAAAAAAGAAAAACAAAAAAAACCTGAAACAGACTGCACTAAAATCTTCATCCCCAGTAAGGAAGCAAACAGGAGGTCCTTGGTCTAGGTAGGCTACATGCACCAGTTTGCTTTCCGAGGTGGGAACGTACACTTAAATGGTCGCTAAGTATACATTTAGCCCTGCGATGAGGTGCCGACTTGTCCAGGCTGTACCCCGGCTTCCGCCCGTATGCAGCTGAGATCCAATTCCCGTCGCGACCCCGAAAGGGACGAGCAGTAGAAAACGGATGGATGGATGAAAGTATACATTTAAAGGGGGAAAGGGGGACTGCACGTTTTCAGCATTTAAAGAGATGAGGGGGGGCGGGGGGGGGGGGGTGCACGTTCATTTTTTAATTTTACTTGTCATTCACAAGCCCTATGTAAGACAAGAAAACAGGCATAGTGCATTCTAAGTGGTAAAACACGGCAAATACGAGGTGGCTAACGATGCAGCCCATGGAAGTAGACCAGGGGTGTCCAAATGTTTTGAAATGGGGGCTGTATTGGGCTAAAAAAAAATATATGTGCATATGTATATATATTTGTATATGTATATATACGTATATGTATATATACAGTATGTGTGTATATATATACATATATATATGTGTATATATGTAGGTGTGGGAAAAAATCACAAGACTACTTCATCTCTACAGATCTGTTTCATGAGGGGTTCCCTCAATCATCAGGAGATGATCTCCTGATGATTGTGGGAACCCCTCATGAAACAGATCTGTAGAGATGAAGTAGTCTTGTGATTTTTTCCCACACCTACATATTGCGCTCTACCACGGTATCGAGCACTATTCTCCGGATAATCCAATCAAGACATATATGTGTATATATATATTTATATATATGTATGTATGTATGTATGTGTGTATATGCATATATATGTTATATGTATGTGTATACATATATATATTATGTATATATACATATATATAAAACATATGTATAGATATATATATTATACATATGTATGTACGGATATATATACTATACATATATATCTATAAATAATTTATATGTATATACGTACATATATGTATATATATGTATATATATATATATATATATATATATATATATATATATATATATATATATATATATATATATGTGTGTTAGATCAGGAAAAAACACAAGGGGCTATATCATTCCTACAAGCCTGTTTCCCTGCTCGTCAGGTGACTTTATACAAACAAATATTTTATACATACAAATATACATATCTATATATAGATATATATTTATTTGTATGTATATATATGCTTATATTTGTATATATATATGTATATGTGTGTATATTATATATATGTATATATATACGTATATATATAAAAAAATATATATGTATATATATATATATATATATATATATATATGTATGTGTATATATATATATATATATATATGTATGTATATATATATATATGTATGTATATATATATATGTATGTATATATATATATATATGTATGTATATATATATATATATGTATGTATATATATATATATATATGTATATATATATATATATATATGTATGTATGTATATGTGGGTTCCTGCCGGGTACTGCGGCTTCCTCCCACCGCCAAAAACATGCACCTGGGGATAGGTTGATTGGCAACACTATATGGGCCCTAGTGTGTGAATGTGAGTGTTAATGTTGTCTGTCTATCTGTGTTGGCCCTGCGATGAGGTGGCGACTTTTCCAAGGTGTACACTGCCTTCCGCCCAATTGTAGCTGAGATAGGCACCAGCACCCCCCGCGACCCCAAAGGGAATAAGCGGTAGAAAATGGATGGATGGATGGATCATATATATACATTTATGGTCAAAAGTTTACATACATTTGTGAAGGACATGATGTCATGGCTGTCTTGAGTTTCCAATAATTTCTACAACTCTTACTTTTTTGTGATAGAGTGATTGGAGCACATATTTGTTGGTCACAAAAAACATTCATTAAGTTTGGTTCTTTTTTTTTAATTTATTACGGCTCTACTGAAAATGTGAGCAAATGTGCTGGGTCAAAAGTATACATACAGCAAAAAACACTATCAATGGTGGTGATGTAGAACAGTTACAATCAAATCAAATTAGCTTCATGGCATGGCTTCTTAACTTCATGTCAGTGATTGTGATTGACGCCACCTGTTGACGTCTCTGAGCCCATTTAAATAGGGCTCATGTGATGCAGTCATGAGACTCGGTTACAGGGGGACAGGGCTGCGGAGCTAGCACTGAGCGCTGGGACGGAGAAGCTTCGCTGTGTCTTGGCTGGGTGAGCAGGTGTCGGACACCTCAGTCACCTTGGACGTATCCTCTCTCATCCATTCGGACTGGACACTGGCCGAGAGTGGAGTCGGCTGTCTTGGTTGCTTTGTTGGGTCTGCTCCTGTCTCTGGCCATGCTCCCTCTACCCCAGCGGACGATGGCGTGGAACATCGCAGAGGCCACCACAGTGGATATGTTTCTTTTACTTTTTATTCATAGCTGTATGTAGAAGTATCTGGTTGTATCTGCTGCTTTAATGTCTTTAATGTCCTCTGTGTTCTTTGATGTTTGATGTTTCCCTCTTACACACATGTAAGAGGGATGTGTTCTATGGCCATGAGTTTTTTTTATTGTTGTTTTTTTATACCCTTGGCCTCAGTCTGCACCCCCTCTCCAGGGCCCAGGCTAAGACCGATTTTTTAATTTTATTTTAATCTTCTTTTTATTTTATTTAAATCCCCCCCGCCCCCCTCCCTTGTTTACCTGTATCTCATCTTTTTTGTAAGGGGCGCTGGAAGCCGGCAGACCCGTCAGCGATCCTGTTCTGTCTCCCTGTAATGTTTGTCTGATCTTGAATGGGATTGTGCTGAAAATTTAAATTTTCCTGAAGGAACTCTCCTGACGGAATAAATAAAGTACTATCTAATCTACAAACGCGAGAATGGGAGAGTCAAAGGAACTCAGCACAGATCTGAAAAACGAATCATTGACTTGAACAAGTCAGAAAAGTCACTTGGAGCCATTTCAAAGCAGCTTAAGGCCCCAAGAGCAACTGTGCAGACAATTGTTCGTAAGTATAAAGTACATGGCACAGTTTTGTCACTGCCACGATCAGGAAGAAACGCAAGCTATCACCTGTTGCTGAGAGAAAATTGGTCAGGGTGACCAAGAGTCAACCGAGAACCACCAAAAAACAGGTGTGCAATTAATTGGAAGAGTCTGGAACATCGGTGTCAGTGTCCACGGTCAAGCGTGTTTGCATCGCCATGAACTGAGAGGCTACCATGCTAGAAGGAAGCCCTCGCTCCAGAAGTGACACCTCAAGGCTCGTCTGAAGTTTGCTGCTGATCACAAGGACAAAGATAAGGCTTTCTGGAGGAAAGTTCTGTGGTCAGAAGAAACAAAAATTGAGCTGTTTGGCCACAATACCCAGCCATATGTTTGGAGGAGAAAATATGAGGCCTTTAATCCCAGGAACACCACACCTACTGTCAAGCATGGTGGAGGTAGTATTATGCTCTGGGCCTGTTTTGCTGCCAATGGAACTGGTGCTTTACAGAGAGTAAATGGGGCAATGAAAAAGGAGGATTACTTCTAAATTCTTCAGGACAAGCTAATGGAGTTTGGCTCTTGGGCGCAGTTGGGTGTTCCAACAGGACAATGACCCCAAACACACGTGTAAAGGAAAGGCTAAATCAGGCTAGAATTAAGGTTTTAGAATGGCCTTCCCAAAGTCCTGACTGAAACCCCATTGAGAACATGTGGACAATGCTGAAGAAACAAATCCATGTCAGGAAAAAAAACACATTTAACTTAACTGCACCAATTTTATATATGTATGTATGTATGTGACGTGACTTGACCTGACTCTCGCCAGATCCTTGCTGAGCTCCACATAAATGCCTTCAAAAGCGTTCTCTGTTCATCTTTTAAATTATTAATATTCGATGGATGTCATAAAACAGTTGCAATAGCAGAATCCATGTCAGCACACGAGTCCTCGCTCTGTGTTGTTTGGATCAAAAAGTTCATTCGGCGCTACGTCACTTTTATGAAAATCCCGCCCGGTGATCCTGATTTGTTCATTCTTTTTTGCTATCTTGAAGGAGTTTGCAATGCCTTCGAGCCCAGACATTTGTGTTGATCTCAGCGAAGTACATGGATCTGGCGAGAGTCAGGTTATATACGACCTCCACCGTCTCAAATTTGTTGTGATTTTTGCCACAATTTGTGTCCCAAAAAATAGCCAAACCAGACACCAGGTGAATACATGTTTGTGACAAGATTTCTCGGTGAGTACTTTGAGACACATTACTGGTTTTCTTCCAAATTTCACTCTTAAATCTTCTTGCAGACTATCTCCTTTCAGAAGTGGAAAGTACTACAGTAGCTAAACCAGCAGGTATTTGCTCTTGGATACTCTTCATTTTTTTTGCCAGGTAAGTAAACATGAGAAAAAAAATACCACAATAAATTAAAATGTCTGTTAGTGAAAAGGTACAATGAAAGTTATGTACTGTTCATATCTTTGGAAGGGGGTAATCTTACATAATCTGCAAAAGATCAAGTATTTTAATTTTGTGTATATGCACTAGAGTTGTATCGATACTAAGTCATTGTTATTTTTTTGGCTTTCCCGGTTCTCCCTCGCTCATCAACAAATGATGGAATTGTGTGAGTGTGGCGTACCTCCGTTTCAAAACTCATACGCGCTTGTTTTCCCAGGAAAAGTGGTTACGTGGGACTTTAGTCACTGCCGTTGGACTGCTACATCATTCGTGTGTTCGATGATTTGGTAAAATTGCAAACAGCCAATATGATGTACAAAGCAAACTACAATCTGCTACCAAAGAATGTATAACAATTGTTCTCAACAAAAGAGGAGAAATATAACCTTAGAGGGAAGTCTCACTTAAAACATTTGTACGCACGTACAACACTTAGAACCTTTAACATATCAGAATGTGGAATTAAATGATGGAATGGATTAAGTAAAGAAGTTGAACATTGTACTGATATGACCCAGTTTAAGAGGTTGTTCGAATGAAAAGTGCTTACAAAGTACAAAGAAGAAGAATTATGAGAATTACTTTCAACCTTATTGAAAATAAGATATTCTTCATCTCAGTAAGTTAATGACTGCCCTAATTATATATTACTCATTCACAGATGTCATTTTACTTTAAAAAAAAAAAAGTCAGTAAATGAATGAATATATTTGTATACGCTCAGAAGTGGGAAAGAGGTAGGATCAAATAAGCGTTCAGTGTTTCCCACAGGTCAGGCATCTATTTGTGGGGGGGCAGCGGCGATGACCAAGAAGAACGCGGAGTTGAAATATAAATACAACACTATGTACATATTTACATACATATTCATATAATATTTACATATTTATATAATATGTAACTACAAGCTCCATTCACAGACAGTCCCATTGCTTTTATGAGCAGGCGAGCGGGTCAAAAGCCGGAAAAAAATATATATTTTTTTATTTTTATTCTATTTTATTTTTTTTCATTTGTGGCGGCCGTAACTCTTTCGTGGCGGGCCGCCACAAATAAATGAATGTGTGGGAAACCCTGGCGTTGCTTCTTCCTACTCTTTTTCGGACATGATGTAAAGTGAAATGATATGAAATTGTGTGATGTATTACGCTGTAAGTGTGTTCATGTTCCAAATAAAGTAAAGAAAAGAACGAACCAGTTGTTGAGGAAAAGAGGTGTGTTTTCGTAACATATGTCTTTTTATACTTTTAAATCTTAACAGGTCAGTGCGGTCATGTGTGACGTCACACGTGTGGTAAAGAGGAGCCCCTGCTGCTTCAGAAATGTGCCTCGTCCATCGCGCTCTTTCGCCCCCAGGGACGGCGCGCCATCCGGGGAGGGGAGGTCTCAGCTGGGCCCTCCGGACTCGTCCCGCACACGCAGCAGCAGCAGTGGGGATGCCATACAGCGGGCCTGTGCGTTGCCCCGGCCGGAGGTGGCTTTTGTCCTCGCTCTCCAGCTCGGCGTGTTCGCGCCGCGACTGCCCGGAGGCGCCGCGGCCGGCCAGGGCGAGCGTGAAGCCGCGGTGGCCTTGTCCGTCATGAGCATCGAGCCGGGGCAGAGAGCTCGCGGGGACCGGACGCCGCTCCCGGAAGTGGAAACGGAGGAGGTCGCGCCAGCTTATGAGGACGAGAACGAGTTGCTCTCGCTGCAGGTATGTGGAAGTATCGCAAGAGAACGCGATGCTCAGGTAACGTGTTCATTGCATGAATGATTGAAGTAGACATGATGTCATATCTACAATTTTATTCTATTGGAATATTTCAAATTTTAATCAGTGAAGTTTGCATGTCAACATAAGCAGTTATTGTAAAAGATGTGTGAACATTGACTTGTGACATGATCCAGAAACTTAATGACAATTTTTTTGTATGGTTTAACTACAATGAGTAGAAAATGGATGGACATTAAAGCATTTGTACTTGCAAAAATCGTCCCTCCGATGGCTAAAAAATCTTGAGAAAAAAAAAATAAACGAGTAAATTTTGTTGGTGATTGGGGTAGAATGGAGGTTAAAACGGTCTAGGGATGTTGCGATTACGGTATCAACAATGAAAAAAAAAGTGAAGTTAGTGTTACTGTTCAAATTTTAGTTATCGGAAATCCGTTATTCATCACAGCACCTTGATAAAATCATGGCAATGCAACCAAATAGCTAGTGGCTCGTGTGCTGATCACTAGCTGCCAATGTCTGGAATTACAATGTTGTATATTAACGGCGTTAACAATGAGTAATTTAATTATGTGTACGTACGTTACAAAGCCGTTACCGATGCGTTTGATGTAACGTGGCCACTTTTGTTGCGGTTTTACGTTGACAAGACGGCGTCAGAATTCATAGCAGGAAAATAAAATCGATTCACATCCGAATTGCTATTCTTAAATCGTCCTGATTTTGAATTCATTGAGTTTTAAAAATTTATTTTAAAAGAAATATTGTAAGTATACTTTTTTAATATTGTTCTATATATATATATATATATATATATATATATATATATATATATAACGGGGTTATAGTAACACAGATACGATTGTATATACGGCGGATACTGCAAATATCCAAAATAGTTTCTCTCGTTTTGATGAAATAACATTACAAGGATTGTTACAACGTGTAAATGGAATAAAACAAACAACATGTTTACTTGACCCACTTCCTGGGAAACTTATCAAGGAGCTTTTTGTATTATTAGGTCCATCAGTGCTAAATATTATAAACTTATCACTTTCCTCGGGCACTGTTCCCGTTGCATTCAAAAAAGCGGTTATTCATCCTCTCCTTAAAAGACCTAACCTCGATCCAGACCTCATGGTAAACTACCGACCGGTGTCTCACCTTCCCTTTATTTCGAAAATCCTCGAAAAAATTGTTGCAGAGCAGCTAAATGAGCACTTAGCGTTTAACAATCTATGTGAAACCTTTCAATCCGGTTTCAGGGCAAATCACTCGACTGAGACAGCCCTCGCAAAACTGACTAATGATCTATTGCTAACGATGGACTCTGATGCGTCATCTATGTTGCTGCTCCTCGATCTTAGCGCTGCTTTCGATACCGTCGATCATAATATTTTATTAGAGCGTATCAAAATACGAATTGGTATTTCAGACTCAGCCCTGTCATGGCTTAACTCTTATCTTACTGATAGGATGCAGTGCGTCTCCTATAACAGTGTGACCTCGGACTATGTTAAGGTAACGTGTGGAGTTCCCCAGGGTTCGGTCCTTGGCCCTGTACTCTTCAGCATCTACATGCTGCCGCTAGGTGACGTCATACGCAAATACGGTATTAGCTTTCACTGTTATGCTGATGACACCCAACTTTACATGCCCCTAAAGCTGACCAACACGCCGGACTGTAGTCAGTTGGAAGCGTGTCTTAATGAAATTAAACAATGGATGTCCGCTAACTTTTTGCAACTTAATGCCAAAAAAACGGAAATGCTGATTATCGGTCCTGCTAGACACCGACCTCTATTTAATAATACAACTTTAACATTTGACAACCAAATAATAAAACAAGGTGACTCTGTAAAAAATCTGGGTATTATCTTCGACCCAACTCTCTCCTTTGAGTCACACATTAAAAGCGTTACTAAAACGGCCTTCTTTCATCTCCGTAATATCGCTAAAATTCGCTCCATTTTGTCCACTAAAGACGCCGAGATCATTATCCATGCGTTTGTTACGTCTCGTCTCGATTACTGTAACGTATTATTTTCGGGTCTCCCAATGTCTAGCATTAAAAGATTACAGTTGGTACAAAATGCGGCTGCTAGACTTTTGACAAGAACAAGAAAGTTTGATCATATTACGCCTGTACTGGCTCACCTGCACTGGCTTCCTGTGCACTTAAGATGTGACTTTAAGGTTTTACTACTTACGTATAAAATACTGCACGGTCTAGCTCCAGCCTATCTTGCCGATTGTATTGTACCGTATGTCCCGGCAAGAAATCTGCGTTCAAAAGACTCCGGCTTATTAGTGATTCCTAGAGCTCAAAAAAAGTCTGCGGGCTATAGAGCGTTTTCCGTTCGGGCTCCAGTACTCTGGAATGCCCTCCCGGTAACAGTTCGAGATGCTACCTCAGTAGAAGCATTTAAGTCTCATCTTAAAACTCATCTGTATACTCTAGCCTTTAAATAGACCTCCTTTTTAGACCAGTTGATCTGCCGCTTCTTTTCTTTCTCCTATGTCCCCCCCTCCCTTGTGGAGGGGGTCCGGTCCGATGACCATGGATGAAGTACTGACTGTCCAGAGTCGAGACCCAGGATGGACCGCTCGTCGGGACCCAGGATGGACCGCTCGCCTGTATCGGTTGGGGACATCTCTACGCTGCTGATCCGCTTGAGATGGTTTCCTGTGGACGGGACTCTCACTGCTGTCTTGGAGCCACTATGGATTGAACTTTCACAGTATCATGTTAGACCCGCTCGACATCCATTGCTTTCGGTCCCCTAGAGGGGGGGGGTTGCCCACATCTGAGGTCCTCTCCAAGGTTTCTCATAGTCAGCATTGTCGCTGGCGTCCCACTGAATGTGAATTCTCCCTGCCCACTGGGTGTGAGTTTTCCTTGCCCTTTTGTGGGTTCTTCCGAGGATGTTGTAGTCGTAATGATTTGTGCAGTCCTTTGAGACATTTGTGATTTGGGGCTATATAAATAAACATTGATTGATTGATATATATATATATATATATATATAAAAATAATTTACTTTTTTTTTAAAGAAATTTTTGGCCAAACAGAAGGAGTTTTTCTAACCTGTAACTTGTTATGAAAAATATTTATACCAAATAACACATTGCGAGAGTCGTTTTGAATCGAGAATCATGTTAAATGGAGAATCTATTCTGAATTGAATGGAAACGTTAAGTGCCCCAAGATTTACACCCCGACAGGAAATAATTCTTTACTAATGCACACAACAACCAGCACCACACTAAAATGAACTTAATATCCAATAGGGTGCAACATCACACAGTACACTGCACACACACACACTCCTACTAGGTGGGAATAACAAACAACAAATCAATGCCTAAAGTGACAAGTGTGCAATCCTACAACACCCTGTTTGTCGACAAAAGGACAAGACTGCAATCAAAGCACATTCAATATTTTTAATACCCAGAGGTAACACAATCCGGGGAAAAGATTCAACAAAGCTTCCGTCGCGCAAGAGCTAACAGTTACACCTGAGCTAATAATATCCTGTCTGGCTCTCTCACTGATGTCACTCGGTAACAGGCACCGCCTTTTAAAGACACTCACAAACACTCCGCTTTCATGAAACGTCACATATTTTTGTTTTGTTTTTCATTTATTAAAGTAACGCAATAATTACTTTCGCTTGTAATCAATTACATTTAAGTAACGTAGTGCATTCACTAATTCGATTAATTTTTTGACAAAGTAACAAGTAGCTATAATTATTATTTTTTAAGTAGTTTTCCCAACACTGCTAGTGTTTTTCAGTGAAATGACCCATTTGACGCTCACATTTTATTACGTCGACCATGTTTAGTAAAAAGAAGAACCCCGCTGTACCAGAACTTGATGAGTTGGTCCACATTGGCGACGGTTTGTCCACATAAATGTTAGTATTCCAGTAGGTTCAACTGTAGGAGTGTTTGTTTTTTCCCTTTCGACAAGGGGTGTCAAACTCATTTTAGATCGGGGGCCACGTGGAGAAAAATCTACTCCCAAGTGGGCCGGACTGGTAAAATCACGGCACGCTAACTTAAAAATAAAGACAACTTCAGTTTGTTTTCTTTGTTTAAAAATAGAACGAGCACATTCTGAAAATGTACAAATCATAATGTTGTTTTTTTTACACTTACTTGCATGTTGCGGTTAATAGTATTCTATCTTTATTTGTCGTTATTTATACTTTCTGAATAAATGATGTGATAATGTTCATCAGCCAAGTCATTGGTGTTAATTTTCAATCTATCAAGATTAAAAAAAAAGGTAACACTTTAGTATGGGGAACATATTCACCATTCATTAGTTGCTAATTAACATGCAAATTAGTAACATATTGGCTTTTATTTAGTCATTATTAAGTACTTATTAATGCCTTATTCTGCATGGCCTTATTATACAACAACCCTAACCTTAACACTAACCAAATAACTCTAAATTAAGTCTTTTTTACCTACAATATGTTCCCCTAGTGTCCAAATAACTCTTAATTAAGTGTTTGTTACTTAAATGTTCACCTTACTAAGGTGTTACCACAAAAAAAAAAATCAAAATCAAATCACAGGATGTTATTTATGTAGTTTGATCATTTTCCTCGACTGATGTACTAACATCATGTGGTTTATTTTATGTACATATATAGCATCATCTACAAAGATACAAATAATTGCTATTGTGACATCTAGCGGACACATTTAGAACAGCATTTTATTTCATTGAAGATTTCAGGTAAATTTTTATACTTAGCAAACTCATCCCACAGGCCGGATAAAACCTGTTCGCGGGCCATACGTTGGACACCCCTGCTTTAGACAATATGCCATTAAAGGACGCTAAAAAAAACGCTGCGCTTTGAACCCCCGGGGTGTAAGAAGTGACGGACACAAAAACTGAAACTGACCTGATGAGTGGTCGCTGAGGTGTTTGGTTTTGGCCACGCGTCACCTCAAGCAGCCCCCGTGCCTGATTCTCCCCCTTCAAACCTTGTTTTTCTGCTCAAGGCTAAACTCTGACTCATTCCCCAACTCTTTGTTGTGTTGCCATGGGGACCACATAGCTCAGTTTGTGTGTTAGGGGGCAGCGTTAATTGCGATGGTATATCACGGTACTGCCTCAGGCAAGCGTGTCTCATGTATAGGACTTGGGTCACAACCTTTGACCTGAGCACTCCCACACACACATTACTGTCATTCCTCTACAGCAGGGATGTCAAACTCATTTTCATTAAGGGTCACATTGCAGTTATGGCTGCCATTAGACGGCCGCTTGTAACGCCAAATAATGTATGAATTTGCCTCTGGATTTCATTATTAATTGTGTGAAAGCTCCAAAGCATTCACACACGTTTTTTTTTAAACTTCTTCTTCTTCTCCACATTTTGGCGCGCTCTACCTTCCACATTTTTCACCCGATTCAAACCGTTCCAACTTCAAACTGTTCTGCCCATTCGGGAATCGCGGGCTTTGCCTTGGCAAATTCCAAAAATTCCCATATTTCCCAAAATTCCAGGTTTTCCTAGACGTTTTTCCCGTTCAAAATGAATTGTCCATTTTTCCACCATTTCCACATTTTTCAACCGATTCAAACCATTCTCACCTTCAACACATTCCATCATCCTGGAATTTTAAATTACATGTTTTCCCAGGTTAAAAAAATTCCAGGATTTTCCAGAATTCCTGGGTTTCCAAAGCCCTATTTCCACCCTTTTTTCTGGCGACTACTCCTTTCACAATTTTCAAAAACTAAAACACTCTTAATTAGGAAATGGAAAGGTTTCCCGCTTTTCCTGAAATGCCTTAAATTCTGTAACGCCATTTCTCAATTCAACATGTTACTACTTGAACATTTCTCGACCGATTTGAAAAATTCCAAAACCAACCATTTTCACTCATTTAGATCAGTGGTTCTCAAATGGGGGTACGCGTACCCCTGGGGGTACTTGAAGATATGCCATGGGGTACATGAGATTTTTTAAAAATATATAAATAGCAACATTTCAAAAATCTTTTATAAATATATTTATTGAATAATCAACAAAATATGAATGGAAGTTCATAAACTGTGAAAAGAAATACAACAATGCAATATTCAGTGTTGACAGCTAGATTTTTTGTGGACATGTTCTATAAATATTGATGTTAAAGATTTCTTTTTTGTGAAGAAATGTTTAGAATGAAGTTTATGAATCCAGATGGATCTGTATTACAATCCCCAAAGAGGGCTCTTTAAGTTGATGATTACTTCTATGTGTAGAAATCTTTATTCATAATTGAATCACTTGATTATTTTTCAACAAGTTTTTAGTTTTTATATTTTTCTTTCCAAATAGTTCAAAAAAGACCACTACAAATGTTGTACAATTTAACGAATCAGAAACTGATGACAAAGTGCTGTATTTTACTTCTTTATCTCTTTTTTTTCAACCAAAAATGCTTTGCTTTGATTAGGGGGTACTTGAATTAAAAAACATGTTCACAGGGGGTACATCACTGAAAAAAGGTTGAGAACCACTCATTTAGAACATTCAAGTTTTTTACAATTTTCAAAAAAATTCCCGCTTTTCCAGAAATTCCCCAATTTTTTAGAAATTCCCGGCCAAAAAACAATGCTCACTAGCTAGGGGATTCCTGGTGAGCCATACCTCCGTTCCCCAAACTAACGAGGACCCAGGCATTCTTTTTCCGGCGACCCTGTCATTGAAATCTCAAACTCTGTCCGTGGGGGCCAACCTGGATTTTGGAGCGGACGACAGCATTCATTGACCAGGGGTATGCTCGCCATGCTGGAATAACCCTCATACCCCTGGAGACTTTCTTACATGTGCAAGCCCTGGACGGACATCCACTCAGCCCCATAAAGAACCGCACAGAGGCACTATCCCTGACCCTCTCGGGGAACCACACTGAGACCATCAGCCTCTGGGTGCTTGACGCGCCCGTCACTCCCTTAGTTCTCAGACGCTTATGTCTCCGTAAACACGACCCCATAATTCTTGGTCCACGGGCAAGGTCCTAGCATGGAGCACTGCATGCTACGCACACTGCCTCAAATCGTCAGTCTCCCCAGCCGGCAGACCTAAGACCATCTCACCTCCCACGGATCTCTCCAATGTTCCCTCTGTGTACCATGATCTAGCGGCAGTATTTGACAAGGAACGTGCACTTTCCCTTCCGCCGCATAGACCCTATGACTGCGCTATTGATCTGCTTCCCAACGCTGTCCTTCCCTCCAGCCGGCTTTACAAGCTTTCTCTGCCCGAGAAACAGGCCATGAAGTACTACATCTCTGAATCTCTTGCCTCAGGCATCATCACCCGCTTTAAGTCCCCGATGGCAGCAGGGTTCTTCTTTGTGAACAAGAAGGACGGGTCATTAAGGCCCTGCATTGACTATCGACAGCTGAACTGCATTACGATCAAAAACAAGTATCCTCCACCCCTCCTGAGTTCATCTTTCCAGCCCCTCTCTCCCGCCACCATATTTAGTAAACTACATCTCCTCAACGCTGACCACCTGGTGCGTATCAAGGAGGGTGATGAATGGAAGACGGCCTTCAACATCCATCTTGGACATTTCGAATAATGCCCTGGCTGTCTTCCAGGCCTTAGTTAATGACGTTCTGCAGGACATGTTGGGCCACTTCGCCGTGGTCTATGTTGATGAAATTTAGATTTTTTTCTCAGAACCTGCAGGAGTATCAACAACATGTCCGCCTGTTCTTGCAACAGCAGCTGGAGAACAGACTGTTAGTGAAAGCTGAGAAGTGTGAGTTTCACGCACATTCTGTGGGATTTTGAGGGTATATCATTGAGAGATCCCAAGAAAGTCGAGGCTGTGAGGGACTGACCCCAACCCACCTACCCTACTGGACTAAGACGGTTTCTCGGATTCGCTGGATTTTATCGTCGCTTCATCCGGGACTTCATTAGGGTAGCTGGACCTCTCCATGTCATTAACTCTACTCTCCTTCCCTTCCAGTGGACCAAGGAAGCCAGTGTGGCCTTCAAGGGCCTAAAGGAGAGCTGTGTTTCCGCCCTGTCCTCACCCACATCGAACCGGACAACTCGTTCTGCGCTCTCGTTCCGACAACTTGGTACACCCATCTGCTATTTTTCCAGGCGTCTCTCTCCGGCAGAGCGCAACTATGACGCTGGGAATAGGGACCTACTTGCTGTCCATGAGGCTTTGTCGGAGTGGTGGCACTGGCTGGAGGAGGCCAGACTCCCGTTCCTGGTGTTGACGGACCACCGCAACCTTACTCACATCCGCTCTGCCAAAAGACTGAATGACCGTCAGTCACGCTTGGCCCAGTTTTTTTGCCGTTTTGATTATCCTCTTTCGTTCAGGCCTGGCTCTCGCAACACCAAGTCTGATGCCCTCTCCAGGCAATGAATTCATGGAGGAGCCCACCAGCACACCTACAGCAGAGCCTATCATCCCTCTCGCTAGGATTGTGGGCATGGTCACATTGGACATGGAGAACTTGATGAAGGCCGCCTTGCGCTGTGACCCAGGACCAGGCGGCGGACCACCGAACAAGTTTTTTGTTCATTGTGCGCTTCGACCCAAGGTACTGGACTGGGGCCATTCCAGCATCTTCTCTTGCCATCCGGTGGTCCAACGCTCACTATCGTTCCTCCGGAGACAGTTCTGGTGTTTGTCTATGGAGACCGACACCAGGGAATTTGTCGCCGTTTGCACCACATGCGCTCGTAATAAGGCATCCCACAGTTCGCCGGCAGGTCTCCTACACCCCCTACCTGTCCCTGGCCGACTGTGGTCACACGTCCTTCTGGACTTCTTGTCCGGATTTCCTGTATCCCTTGGTGACACGACTATACTAACTATCGTTGACCGATTTTCTAAAGCTGCACATTTTCTCCCCCTTCCGAAGCTCCCCTCCTCTTCAGAGACTGCTGACCTCTTTGGCCTGAATCTGGTCAAGCAACATGGCATCCCCCTGGATGTCGTCTCTGACCGTCGCCCCTAATTCACTTCCTGGGTGTGGCGGTTTTTCTACAAGGGAATTGGGGCTATGGTCAGCCTCTCTTCTGGATATCGCCCTCAGACCAATGCACATCTCTAATTGTGTTGTAGCATTACACCACTGTGTCCTATTTACTGTAATTACTATTAAATAACCAACTAAATATTGACCATTTGAAGCAGTGAAAAGACATTTGCAAATATTCTAAGAGCGAATGCCGAATTTGCAGGCATATTATCTCAAAATAATGTGAAAGCTATTAACAATAAAAAAGATTTGAAATTGGAAAAAAAAAACTGAAACTGAAAATAAAAAAAAAAAGATAGAGTTAAACCTGAAAAAAAGATCTAAAACTGAAAGAAAATATTTTAATCTGAAATTGAAAGAAAAAAGAATTGTAAAAAAATAAAGAAAGATTTGAATCTTAATAAAAGATTCAACACAGAAAGAAAAAAAATCTAAGATCTATAAATTAAAGAAAAAAATAAACTGGAAAAATTAATACTCAACTAAAAAAGATTTGCAACGCAAAGAAAAACAAACTGTTAAAAAAAATCGGAAACTGAAAGGAAAAAATTAAATGGAAAAAAGCTTTTAATTTTAATTTTAAAAAAACTGAAGAAAAATACTTTTACAAAAAGATTTGAATCTGAAAAATAGCTCAAACTGAAAGAAAATAAATTAAACTGAAAAAAGGGTAAGATTAAAATTAAAATGATCGGAAACTGAAATAAAAAAATTGCTGTAAAAATGTAATCTAAAGGTGAAATAAAAAAATTAAAAACAGAACACAATTTATTAAATAAAAGTGTATAAAAATACATAAAAAAATACGGAAAAAATAAGATTTGAATTAAAAAAGATCTAAAATAAAAAATTAACTGTAACAACATTTTTTAAATTAATCTGACAAAGAAAGCAAAAAATAAACTATTAAAAAATAGATTCAAACCTGGAAAAAAAAAGATCTGGATATTGAAAAAATTAAATATAATAAGATTTGAATGAACAAGATCTGAAAGGGTAAAAAAATCAACCAAAAAGGAATCTGGAAAAAACTGAGAGAGAAAATAAACTGTAAAAAAATAAGACTAGAATTGAAAATTAGAATTTTGAAATCTAAAACACAAAGGTCGAAAACTGAAAAAAATTACTGTAAAAAATAAGAAAATTAGTTTGAAAACTGAAAAATGTAGAACTGAATGAAAAAAAAATTACTGAAAAAAAAATCTGCACATATTCCGACATCATCCACAAACACGTGTTAACTGTGTACTTGCAGCCAGAATATTATCCTAACATCATGTGCAATGAATGATGGACATAATCCAGTTTTCCACTGACAGGGGCCTCCTTCATGGGGCCCCCCAAAGGTCATCTTCCACTTTGCTCCAACTCATTGTTCATGCCAGAAATGCTGCTTCCTCACTTCTTCTTGTGGCGCGGGCTCCAGGTGAACTGCTCCGGGGCGCTCCTCCCGGGTCAGGTTCATGCCACACGCCGCCCTGCAGCCTGGCCTCTCTGGCTGCTGTGTGCCGAGGAATGGCTGCTCCCCGCTGCGGACGCGCCCTGGGTTGCCTACTCCTTCAGGTGTGTGTGTGTGCGTGTGTGTGTGGACTCCAATAAATAATTGAACGCGTTTCTCTCGCCCCCAGCCTGGACGGGGGAGACGCCGACTTCCTAAAGACGATGTCGGGGCTGGGATGCCAAGTCCACCGCTTTGATCCCGCCGGCACCGATGCTTCGGGTGGTCGCCGTGGCAACAGCTGGGCCGGGCGACGCGCCGCGCCGCCACAGGATGTGGCCGGAGTGGCGGGCGGCGAGGAGGCGTAAGGCGAGCGTGCCGCAAACGCTGGGGGACATCATGGCGACACTGGGACACCCAGTGGTAAGACGCACCTGCACACACCTGTCGCAATCAGCAGGCTGCAGACGACTTGCACGTTCCTATAGCAACAGGGCTCTGCGGCCATCTGGAGCTGCCATGGCAACAGTTAAAGACAGACAGCGGAAGCTCAGTTACAACCGATGGCCACAAGGGGGAGCGACATAACCAGGCTGTGCTCCTTTACAAGGGTGTTCAAACTTTTTCCACTGAGGACAGCATGCAGGGGCCATTTTGATACCAATACAGAAGATTTATTTTTTCCTTTAGAACTCCCTCTCAAGTCATAAAAATTTGAAAAAATTGTCACATATTTATAGTTATTCAACGCTTAAATCTCTCAATCAACTTCAGCCTCTTATGTTTTTTTTGCCCTTTTTAGATAGATAGTACTTTATTGATTCCTTCAGATTTCCTTCAGGAAAATTAAAATTCCAGCAGCAGTGTACGGAGTTGAAATATATATTTTTTTTAAAAGTAAATAATGGGGTTTTAAATGGAAACAAAATAAAGAAATATTACAATAAGAATAAAAAATTAAAAGCAACAATGGAAATAAAAATATAACAGTAAAATAAGAATTTAACAAGAGAAAGTAGGCATTAGTGACCATGTTATGAAAACGTATTGCATTGTTATTGTTTATAATTTTGTCAAAGAAAAGCCAGTTTTTTATGTTCATCCATCCATTTCCTACCGCTTGTCCCCTTTGGGGTCGCGGGGGGTGCTGGAGCCTATCTCAGCTGCATTCGGGCGGAAGGCGGTCTACACCCTGGACAAATCACCATCTCATCACAGGGCCAACACAGATAGACAATATTTACACCCACATTGATGTTAAATAGCTAAAATATGCAATATTTTCCCTAGGGGTGTAACGGTACACAGGAATTTTGGTACGTAACTCGGTTCAGAGGTCACGGTTCGGTTCATTTTCGGTACAGTAAGAAAACAAAAAAAAATACTTTTTGGGGTTATTTGTTTACCAAAATAGCAAAATCTTCCACCAAAAATATTTTTCTCTGTGGAATATTTGATGTGAAGTAATGGGAACCTTGGATAGGTCAATAATTCATAATAACATTGATTTTGATTCAATATTATGTTTTGAGCAATGACAGTTTGAAAGAAAAAAAAACGGCTTTGTTTTATTAGTCAACGTTGCAACTTTTTCTAAATTACATTTAGCCTTTAAGCTTTTTTATTTCACTTTTGTTTATTTTAATAGTATTTTTAGAATGTGCCGTGGGCCTTTAAAACATTAGCTGTGGGCCGCAAATGGCCTGCGGGGCACACTTTTGACACCCCTGCTATAGATAATAAAAACTAAAATCTGATAAATCTATGGATAAAAAGCAGAGCCTGGAGACGCATGCGCGTTTATCATAACTCTCTCAGCTCTCGTTTATTATAACTCTCTCGCTCTCTGTCTCTTATTGTGGCGGTCCGCTCCCTGTATGATCAGTGTCCGAGCTTGGTCCGCATTGCCGGCAGTAAGTCGGGCACGTTTCCACTGAGGGTTGGACTCTGCCAAGGCTGCCCTTTGTCACGCATTCTGTTCATAACTTTTATGGACAGAATTTCTAAGCACAGTCAGGGCGTTAAAAGGATCTGGTTTGGTGGCCGCGGGATTAGGTCTCTGCTTTTTGCAGATGATGTGGTCCTGATGGCTTCATCCGGCCAGGATCTTCAGCTCTCACTGGATCGGTTCGCACCCGAGTGTGAAGCGACCGGAATGAGAATCAGCACCTCCAAGTCCGAGTCCATGGTTCTCGCCCGGAAAAGGGTGGAATGCCATCTCCGGGTTGGGGAGGAGACACTGCCCCAAGTGGAGGAGTTCAAGTACCTAGGAGTCTTGTTCACGAGTGAGTGAAGAGTGGGTCGTGAGATCGACAGGCGGATCGGTGCGGCCTATTCAGTATTGCGGACGCTGTATCGATCCGTTGTGGTGAAGAACGAGCTGAGTCGGAAGGCAAAACTCTCAATTTCTCGGTCGATCTACGTTCCCATCCTCACCTATGGTCATGAGCTTTGGGTCATGACCGAAAGGACACGATCACGGGTACAAGCGGCCAAAATGAGCGGGGCTCTCCCTTAGAGATAGGGTGAGAAGCTCTGCCATCCGGGAGGAGCTCAAAGTAAAGCCGTTGCTCCTCCACATGGAGAGGAGCCAGATGGGTCGTTCCGGCATCTGGTCAGGATGCCACCCTAGCGCCTCCCTAGGGAGGTCCGACCAGCAGGAGGCCACGGGGAAGACCCAGGACACATTGAGAAGACTATGTCTCCCGGCTGGCCTGGGAACGCCTCGAGATCCCCCGGGAAGAGCTGGACGAAGTGGCTGCGGATAAGGAAAGTCCGGGCTTCCCTGCTTAGGCTGCTGCCCCCGCGACCCGACCTCGGATAAGCGGAAGAAGATGGGTGGATGGCTTAAGTCTTTCCATCAACTTCATATCTATTCGTTAATTTTAAGTTTTTAGTATTTTTTGGTTTGCTTTATGCCCTTTTTGTCAAAGAAAAAAGTTTATTTGACAAACACACACAAAATGCCATATTTCCCCCCCCCCCCCCCCACCTCCAAAATATTACAAAATGGAATATTTGATGTTAAGTTATTTGAGCCTTAAATATGTCAATAATTCATAACATGTTTGTTTTTTTAACAATGACAGTTTTTAAATAAAAACTTGCTAAAATGATTGTGGATCCAAAAGGGCCCCACTTGTAAAAGTGTTAATAAGTAAATATTTCCTTTTTTTTTTTTTTTTTTTTTTTTACTTTTATCGCTTAAGTCTGTCGATCAACTTCAAATCTATTTGTTAATTTTATTTATCTATCCATCCATTTTCTACCGCTTATTCCCCTTGGGTCGCGGGGGGCGCTGGTGCCTATCTCAGAAACAATCGGGCGGAAGGCGGGGTACACCCTGGACAAGTCGCTACCTCATCGCAGATGAGGTGGCAACTTGTCCAGTGTTAATTTTAAGTTTTTCTATTTTTTGTTTGTTTCATGCCATGTTTTCTTTTTCATTCCACTTTTTAATGTTTTTTTAATAGTATTTTAAGAATGATGGCACTTTGGACATCCCTGCTTTATGATGATGTCAACATCCCTATGTTCCCCCCCAGGTGCACTTCCTGTACGCCGACCTGCTCAGTGCCGAGTGGCGTCTCTTCCAGAAGTGGGTGGAAGTGGGGACCTCGCGGCGCATCCATCACCTGGTGGCCAAGGTGCACCTGCACTGGGCGGGGTTCGAGGTGGGCGGGAGCGAGGAGCAGGTGCTCCGCTATTGGTTCAGCGTCCTGCGAGGACTCTGGGCCTCGGGGGCTCAGGCTGGTGCACAACTCCGCAGGCGGGGGGCACAGCGTCCTGAAACGCAGCGTGGAGAACGCACGCAGCTGCTACACCCTCAGCTGGGTCAACACCAGACTTATTCCTAGCCCCTCCCTGCTCCCTCACTGATAATTACATAACGGCAAATTTACACCGCTCCACTTAGTGCAGGGGTCTCAAACATGCGGCCCGCGGGCCAATTGCAGCCCGCGAGACATTATTTTGCAGCCCGTACGTCGATATGACAATTTAATGTTGGTGCGGCCCGCGAGTTTAATTTGAACGCCGCTTGACAGCATCATACTTGCCAACGCTCCCAATTTTCCCGAGAGTCCCCTGAATTCAGGGCATCCATTCTCTCTCGTAATCTTTGACAAGTTTGACCTAATCAACAATATTCAGGGGGTGCCATAATGGCACTGCCATTAGCGCCCTCTACATCCTGTACAAACAGCGTGCAAACCCAATTATATGTTGCACCCGACTGTGTTGTACGCACATGTGCAATTGCAAGACATATTTGATCAACAGCCATACATGTCACACTGAAAGTGGCCGTAAAAAACACTTAAACACTGTTACAAATATGTGCCAGACTGTGAACCCACAACAAACAAGTATGACAAACACATTTCGGGAGAACATCTGCACCGTAATACAACATAAACACAACACAACAAATACCCAGAATCCCATGCAGTCCTAACTCTTCCAGGCTACAATATATACACCCCCGCTACAACCAACCCCCCACGCCCCCACCCTCCCTACTTGCGTCGGTTGAGGTGGTGTATATTGTAGCCCGGAAGGGTTAGGGCTGCAAGGTGTTCTGGGTATTTGTTCTCTTGTGTTTAAGTTGTGTTAGGGTGCGGATGTTCTCCCAAAATGTGTTTGTCATTCTTGTTTGGTGTGGGTTCAAAGTGTGGCGCATATTTGTAACAGTGTTAAAGTTGTTTATACGGCCACCCTCAGTGTGACCTGTATGTCTGTTGACCAAGTACGTCTTGCAGCCTCTTCCGTAGTTCTGCACAAGTCTCACACAAAACGTTACAGAGTCGTCACTTTGGTTGCATGGTGTAAAAGCGTACGCGATGACATGTAGAGCAGTAGTGCTCTTATTGGGGGTACGTGAAGGTATGCCAAGGGACAATTGAGATTTATTATAAATATTCTAAAAAAAATAGCAGCAATTCATAAATACTTTATAAATGTAATTATTGGATAATACTTCAACAAAATATGAATGGAAGTTCATAAACTTTGAAAAAATAATTTCATTTAATTAAAGAATTCGTTTTATTTCATTTTTTTTTGTCCAAAACATGCATCAAATTAAATAGTATGGAAATCGTTCATATGAATACAAACGCATGGCGAAAAATGTTTTCAAAATCCCCATGTTTATAGTCTGGGAGCAGGGATTCTCAAACCGTGGTACGCGGGCTCCATCTAGTAGTACGCCAAAGAATCCCCTCGATTAAAGTACAGTGTTTTATCCTCCTAAATTCAAACAGTGTTACTGTTCAAACTGTGTAATGTTACAAAAAAATGTTTTTAATGAATACTTAGGCCTGCTACGCTACTATATTTTAATGTTGGCCATCATGGTGGCACTTAGAGAGCCATTTTTTTCCCCCAATGTGGTACTTGGTGAGAAAAGTTCTGCAGTGGAGACAGAATCTTGCTCAGTACAACAGCACCCTCTAGTGGAGATAGGAGACTTTCTTAAATGAGTAAAGGCAGCCTTATCAAAATACTGTAGTTATTATATCCAATTACACATGACGACAGAGAGAATGAACAAGAGAAAAACTGATTTAAAAAAAAAATGTATTCACTGGCAACAAGAATGTATTAACCCAGGCCTTTTATATCCAAAAGCTCATAGAGATAATTGCTAATTTAGCATCGCCTCAAACGCCGTCATTGTGACAGATTTGCAACCATGTTTTTATAAACGATCGTACTATTTGAGTTTATATGACAGCCGAACATTTTCTGCAAACATATTATGTCTAAATGAAATAATATAATTCACATTAGTGGGTTTGTCGTTTTTGTCCATTTATTTTGTTTAGGCTACTTTTTAGATACATGTCCTTTGCGGCATAGCAGTTTTGAATTGGCTTCAAATAGATTATTTAAAAAACTTGGTTAAGTGCTAATTAAATGTTATTGATTGTGAGAAATATGGTGAAAGTGATAATGTATTGATAGTGCTGTATAAAATAGGTCAATAATTGTTTAATACGTGGCAATGGAGTTATTTATTTTGAGGACAATAACAAAATGTTAACTGCTAGTGTTGATTTATTTCAATGACAATTTGGCTTTTTGATGGCAGACTTCGGCTTTCTTTCCCCTCTGGTTATATCTACCTTTTTTTAAATTTTTCATATGAACATTATCTGGAATATAACACATGCCTATTGAACGGAATCGAATAGGTGCCACTTGGAGTCTTTGTTTTCCTTCTGATTGGATTCAAAAGTTCTCATTGAACTTTGACCCCCCCCCAAAAAATGTTATCTCAAATTTTTTGAGGTGGTATTTTATGACTAACAGATTTAAAATAACATTTTAAAAAGCCCAGGCAATGGTGAAGTGGCCCCCACAGTGTGTGGCCCTAAACAAGTGTATACACATGGGGTGTGCAAACTTTTTCCACTGAGGGCCGCACACTGAAAAATGAAAGCATTTTGATACTTTTCACAATATATAGTGGGTTTTTTTTACCTTTAGGGCTCCCCTCAGGTTTCAGTTATAAAAATATTTAAACAAATAAGTCTTTTTTTTTTTTTTTTTTTAATTCATCACTTAAATTTTTACACCAACGTCAAGTCTGCCGATATATTTTTTACATGTGTTATGCCTTTATATTCACGTGGATTTATATATAATGATGTATGTATATATATAATGATGTATGTATATATATTAATGTGTGTGTGTGTGTGTATTTGTATATATATATATACATACATATAGATAGATAGATAGTGTGTGTATATGTATGTATCTATATATATGTATAGATGTACATATATATATATATATACATACATAGTGTGTGTATATGTATGTATCTATATATGTATAGATGTACATATATATATGTATAGATGTACATATATATATATACATAGTGTGTGTATATGTATGTATCTATATATGTATAGATGTACATATATATATGTATAGATGTACATATATATATATGTGTGTGTGTGTGTGTATACACTATATTACCAAGTATTTGGCCACCTGCCTTGACTCACATATAAACTTGAAGTGCCATCCCATTCCTAACTCAGAGGGTTCAATATGATGTCGGTCCACCGACATCATATTTGCTCTTTTATTCCACTTTTTATCTTAGTTTTTTTTATAGTATTTTGAGAATGTGCCGCTGGCCGCAAATGAACACCCGTGACATATGTTTTTGCCACGGGTCTGTTATCATAATGCTCACCATAGGCTGCTGTCAGCTCTAGTGTGTTACACACGGCGAATATTAAAAGAGCACTAAAAAAAAGCCATGAGCCCTTTCAGTAAAATGTTGATTCTGTGCAATAAAGTTTACAATAAATGTGAAATTTGACTTTTATTTGTATGTATATATGTGTATATATGTCTACTTACACATATATAAATGTGTTTATATATATATATATATATATATACAAACAGTATAACCCACATATATATGTGTAATGTGTATATATACACAGTATTTCTGTATATATATATATATATACATTAATATATACATATATAAGTTTGTGTCTGTATATATGTGTAAATATGTATACATACACGTGTGTGTGTGTATATATATACATAAATATATACATATATATTTAAGTGTCTATGTATACATATGTAAATATCTATACATACACGTGTGTGTGTATCTATATACTGTATATATATACAAACAGGTATAACTCATATACATATGTGTGTATATATACAGTATTTATGTGTGTATGTATACATACACATAAATGTGGGTGTATATATATATATACAAACAAGTATAACCCACATACATATGTGTGTGTGTGTGTATATATATATACATATATATATATTTATGTCTGTATGTATACATATGTAAATATCTATACATACACGTGTGTGTGTGTATATATATACAAACAGGTATAACTCATATACATATGTGTGTATATATACAGTATTTATGTGTGTGTGTATGTATACATACACATATATGTGGGTGTATGTATATATACAAACAAGTATAACCCACATATGTGTGTGTGTATATATATATATGTACATACAGTATTTGTGTGTGTGTATATACATATATATACAGTATTTATGTATATATATATTTGTGTGTGTATGTATACATACACATATATGTGGGTGTATATATATATATATATACAAACAAGTATAACTCACATACGTGTGTGTGTGCGTATATATATATATGTACATACAGTATTTATGTGTGTGTATATATATACATATATATATACAGTATTTATGTATATATATGTGTGTATATGTATACATACACATATATGTGTGTGTAAAGATGTATACAAATAAGTATATTCCACATGTGTGTGTATATATATGTGTATATATGCGTACATACACACATATATATGTGTGTGTGTATATATATATATAAATAACCCACATATGTATACGTGTGTGTAATATATATATATGTATACACACGTGTGTGTGTGTGTATATATATATATATATATGTATGTGTGTGTGTGTGTGTGTGTATGTACGTAAGTATTTTTACATATATATGTGTGAATTCCAACTTGACCTAGTTGCTTTTTCCTTCTTGCAAGGGTATTTAATGGCTGTCATTCTTGGGACGCGTCCTAGCTCGCCAAAAAGTGTTCCAGTGGAATGTCCTCCTTCCTGCACCATCCGTTACGCAAATGACGCACAGATGTTTGCCACAAATCCGGGTGGAGTTGCGCTGTTTCCGTTGCCTACGTGAACACCTCTTCCGCCCTTCTCCCATGAGCAACGTAACAACCGCGCCGGCCAATCAGCTCCGAGCTCGCTCTACCCCTCCGCCAATCAGAAGGCCGCAAACTGGGGCCTCGCCTCGGCAGCGCTCACGTTCGCCTTCGCCGTCAACGCTCAATGTTTTCGAGTGCAAAACTTCGGAAGTCGGGCAGATTTAACAAGAAAAAAAGGAGTTTAGCGGTCTCCACTTTGGACGGTAAGCACAAATAAGACCACTTTTTTTTTTTTACTCTGAGTGGGTGTTGAAACGCGAGTGTTGGGACCAAGAGTCGCTTTCTAAGTGACTTCCTGTTCTGACAAGGCCGAGAAGCCAAGTCACACTTTGGCTACTTTGAGCTAACTTTACTCGGCGTGTCGGTATTTTGCTCAAATAGACGATTCAGAAGACATTTCACGTCAAATTCCGGGCACAAGACGTCTTTTAGTCAGAAAAGTGGTTGTCATTTGGACTACGGTGACCGAACTTTGGTCGCCGCCTTGACTTCAAAGAGCCAGGGGCGCGGCTAGAGACTTGAAGGCGCGTGAGTTACATACTACTGGTCCCCCCTTGACTGTTAGTACTTAATACTCATCACACAACAATTAGCATTAAAGGCCTACTGAAATGAGATTTTCTTATTTAAACAGGGATAGCAGCTCCAGTCTGTGTCATACTTGATCATTTGGCGATATTGCCATATTTTTGCTGAAAGGATTTAGTAGAGAACATCGACGATAAAATTAGCAACTTTTGGTCACTAATAAAAAAAACTTGCCTTTACCGGAAGTAGCAGACGATGTGCGCGTGACGTCACTGGTTGTAGAGCTCCTCACATCCTCACATTGTTTAAAATCATCATACTTGCCAACTCTCCTGGGTTTTCCGCGAGACTCCCGAAATTCAGCGCCTCTGCCGCAAAACTCCCGGGACAAATTTTTTCCCGAAATTCAGGCGGAGCTGAAGGCCACGCCCCTCCAGCTCCATGAGAACCTGACTCAGCAATGTTGTGACCCTCTTAAACAGGACAATACTGCCATCTACTCTACATAGAATAGAAAATAATGTAAATATATTTTACATTTAAGTGCAGTCAAGGAACATGTATTAGGGAGTCTGTTCTGAAGCCCACAGTAAACAGACGTAACTTCATCACGTCGCCTGGTTATTGACTCCAACCCAATATATTACACCATCAACGAGCAAAATGAAGAAATACGCTTGCAAGTTCCAGAACGATTGGAAACAAGAATTTCAGTTTATCCAGGAGAGTTCGAAGGGGAAGGGGTATGTTGCATGTAAATTTTGTAGAACAGACTTCTCCATTGAACACGGTGAACGGATATACTCAGCCATGAACGATCAGCGAAGCACAAAGCGTCCACAGCGCAGCATCGTTCACAACCCAGTATTATGGGCCACCTCGCAAAATGCAGACCCGATGGTTTAACTTATGCTGAGACAAAGATGGCTATGCTGATTGCTGGAAGCAACATCCCGTTCTCATTTGCGGATGTCTACAACAAATATGTGATGTATGTTCCCGGATTCGGAGATCGCTCGCCAGTACGCAAATGGCAGAACAAAAGTTACTCAAATAGTGAAAGGTAAGTGTTTTTTTTTTGTTTTTTTGTAACCAGCAAGCACAGTACAGTTAGTAGAACAACTGTGTTTTTAATACTGTGTATTTGATAGGTGCCGTCGGGAATTCAACTATTTATTTTATTTATATATACAATAAAATAAATATATATGTATAGCTAGAATTCACTGAAAGTCAAGTATTTCATATATATATATTTATATATATATATGAAATATATACAGTATAAAATACTCGAATTGGTGAATTATACTCCTTCCCTCTTTACCACGCCCCCGCCCCAACCACGCCTCCACCCCACCCCCGACCAGCACCCCCCCCCTCCGCACCTCTCGAAATCAAAGGTCTCAAGGCCATAGCCACCAGCTGCTAGAGCGCTTCGGACCGAGAAAGCGACAATTTCCCCATTAATTTGAGCAAGGATGAAAGATTCGCGGATGAGGATAGCGAGAGTGAAGGACTAGAAAGAATAAAAAAGGCGAGGGCAGTGAGAGCGATTCAGATATTAGATAAATTTACTAGGATAATTCTGGAAAATCCCTTATCTGCTTATTGTGTTACTAGTGTTTTAGTGAGATTATATGGTACCTGAAAGTCAGCGGGGTGTGGCCACTGGTGTGGTGACCGCCAGTGTCTCCGGTGGGAGGAGGTAATAGTGAAGTGAAGTGAATTATATTTATATAGCGCTTTTCTCTAGTGACAAAGCGCTTTACAAAGTGACACCCAATATCTAAGTTACATTTAAACCAGTGTGGGTGGCACTGGGAGCAGGTGGGTAAAGTGTCTTGCCCAAGGACACAACGGCAGTGACTAGGTTGGCAGAAGCGGGAATCGAACCTGCAACCCTCAAGTTGCTGGCACGGCCACTCTACCAACCGAGCTAAACCGCCCGCAGCTGCAGGAGGAGGCAAGCTCCGCTCATGTCTACGGTAAGAGCCGACTTATTACCACAATTTTTTCACCGAAACCTGCTGGTTGACATTTAGTCGGGACCCATGTTCGCTTGACCGCTCTGTTCCATACTATAGCTTTACCCTCAGGAATTTTAAACAAGGAAACACCGGCTGTGTTTGTGTTGCTAAAGGCAGCTGCAATACACCACTTCCCACCTACATCTTTTTTCTTTGACTTCTCCATTATTAATTGAACAAATTGCAAAATATTCAGCAACACAGATGTCCAGAATACTGTGTAATTATGCGATTAAAGCAAACTACTAATAACTTAGATCGGGCTGGAAAAAAATGTCCGCTATCCCCGGTGACGTCAAACGCACGCGTCATCATACCGACGTTTTCAACAGGACACTTGGCGCGAAATTTGAAATTGCAATTTAGTAAACTAAAAAGGCCGTATTGGCATGTGTTGCAATGTTAATATTTCATCATTGATATATAAACTATCAGACTGCGGGGTCGCTAGTAGTGGCTTTCAGTAGGCCTTTAAATTAACCCTGAGTGGACAAAAACGGCCTTTTTTGAGAAATTTTCATTGTATTTTTGTCATATATTTCTTAATGACTCACCCAGGCTTGGGCCAATAACACATTTTGCTCAACGGTGTATTGACCTATGAAGTATTGCCGATAAACAGTATTTTTTTTTTTTGGACTAAAATAAAGGCCTACTGAAACCAACTACTAGCGACCACGCAGTCTGATAGTTTATATATCAATGATGAAATATTAACATTGCAACACATGCCAATACGGCCGCTTTAGTTGACTAAATTACAATTTTAAATTTCGTGCGAAGTATCCTGTTCAAAACGTCGGTATGATGGCGCGTGACGTCTCGGATTGTAGCGGACATTTTTTTCCAGCCCGATCCAAGCTATAAGTAGTCTGCTTTAATCGCATAATTCCACAGTCTTCTGGACATCTTTGTTGCTGAGTCTTTTTCAATTTGTTCAATTAATAATGGAGAAGTCAAAGAAGAAAGATGTAGGTGGGAAGCGGTGTATTGCAGCTGCCTTTAGTAACACAAACACAGCCGGTGTTTCCTTGTTTACATTCCCGAAGGTGAAGCTTTACTATGGAACAGAGCGGTCAAGCGAACATGGTTCCCGACCACATGTCAACCGGCAGGTTTCGGCGAGAAAATTGTGGTAATAAGTCGGCTCTTACCGTAGACATGAGCGGAGCCTGCGTCCTCCTGCAGCTGCGGACTCTCTTACCTCCTCCCACCGGAGACACTGGCGGTCACCACACCCGTGGCCACACCCCTCCGACTTTCAGGTACCATATAATCTCACTAAAATACTAGTAACAAGCAGATAAGGGATTTTCCAGATTTATCCTAGTAAATGTATCTAATAACATCTGAATCGCTCCCACTGCCCTCGCCTTTTTATTTACTTTTAATTTTTTTCTAGTCCTTCACTGTCACTATTCTCATCCACAAATCTTTCATCCTCGCTCAAATTAATGGGGAAATCGTCGCTTTCTCGGTCCGAATCGCTCTCGCTGCTGGTGGCCATGATTGTAAACAATGTGAGGAGCTCCACAACCCGTGACGTCACGCGCACATCGTCTGCTACTTCCGGTACAGGCGAGGCTTTTTTATCAGCGACCAAAAGTTGCGAACTTTATCGTCGATGTTCTCTACTAAATCCTTTCAGCAAAAATATGGCAATATAGCGAAATGATCAAGTATGACACATAGAATGGACCTGCTATCCCCGTTTGAATAAGAAAATCTCATTTCAGTAGGCATTTAGCCACCGATGTATGAATAATACCAAATAATGATGCAAGCATACCCTTTAAACGTAAACAAGTTGAAAAACTTATTCGGGTGTTACCATTTAGTGGTCAATTATACGGAATATGTACTGCACTGTTCAATCTACTAATAAAAGTATCAATCAATGCAAAGTATGCAGCAGAAGTGTTACTACAAAAAGGTAGCAACACTATTAATTTGTTTATTCATTTATAAAGTCACCCATGAGAGAATGAAGAGTATTTAATGAATACAGTTTTGGTCAATTGACTTAGTTGTGATTTCCCTCTCTGCATGAAAGTTTAAAAGTAGCATATATTAATGCAGTATGAAGAAGAATGTTTTAATGTAGACACAGAATCATCATACTGCTGTGATTATTTTTTATGAATCATCATACTGCTGTGATTTTAATTTTCCTGAAGGAATCAATAAAGTACTATCTATCTATCTATATGCATCAAGTGTTAATTTAAGGCCAAGGCAAAATATCGTAATATAAATCGTATATCGCAATATGGCATAAAAATATTGTGATATTGATAAAATCCAATATTGCCCAGCCCTTATATATATATATATATATATATATATATATATATATATATATATATATATATATATATAAATAATCCGTTCTTAAATGAGTATATCCGTTCATCCACCGTGTGCAGGCAGGGTACCCCTTCCCCTTTCGAGCTGTCCTGGATGAACTGAAATGTATTATTTCCAATCATTTTGGAACTTGCAAGCGTATTTCTTCATCTTACTCGTCGTCGCCATGTCTCTTCTTCGTTCTTCTGCTACGTCTCTGTTGTGTTTTTGGACATTATTGCTTTCCGTAGTTTACATGTTACATGACAAGTAATTGTTGAATGCAGAACATTATGGCTCCTAGCCAAAAACAATTGATAAATTAGCCGCAGGGTTCAAAGCGTGGGGAAAAAGTAGCAGCTGAACGTCCGCAAAATACGCTATGTTACTGCGGTTATAATGCACATGCCCAAATTATATGAAAATAATGATTTGTCCTACTTTTGTGTGTTTTCTCATTGACTGAAAACTTGAATTAATGTCCAAATAAGTACGTGTTACAAGATGAGGCAGGAGTCGAAAATAGAGCGCTTAAGCTATTTTATACCCTCGAATGAACATTAACATAAAGATTGACCAGGAAGTCACAACGGAATGATATAAAATAAGAGACATAATTTAATACGTAACAGGCTTGTAAATAATATTGTAAATAAGAAGAATCAGGAGTCGGCAATATTATGAAAATTGCATTTCAACTCACCTACTGATCAAAAGCTTAAAGGGGAACTGCTTTTTTTTTTTTTTTTAATGTTGCTCATCGTTCACAATCACAAGAGACAAGAAGACAAAAGGTTTTGGGTATTTTTCTGTTTTCTTTTTTTTGCTTTCTAACATAAAAATCGTCTCGTCCTCAGTGGGCAGCAATGCAGCTAAATAGAGCAAACCTTTCTACACGTAAATCACTTTAAAGGGGAACATTATCACCAGACCTTTGTAAGCGTCAATATGTACCTTGATGTTGCAGAAAAAAGACCATATGTTTGTTTAACCTATTTCTGAACTCTAAAAAGGTGAATTTGGCGATTAAACGCCTTTCAATGGATAGATAGCCTGTCGAGCGATGACCTTTCCCCCGTGACGTCACAATATGAAGCAATCCGCCATTTTCTCAATCTTATTACACGCACCAAGTCAAATCAGCTCTATTTTCCGTTTTTTCGACTGTTTTCCCGTACCTTGGAGACATCATGCCTCGTCGGTGTGTTGCCGGAGGGTGTAACAACACAGACGGATTCAAGTTGCATCAGTGGCCAAAAGATGCGAAAGTCCCTCGTTTGTTCCGCACACTTATCCGACGACAGCTATGCTACGACAGAGATGGCAAGAATGTGTAAATATCCTGCGACACTCAAAGCAGATGCATTTCCAACGATAAAGTAAAAGAAATCTGCAATATTGGAATATAGACCGCCACTGAATCCGCCCGAGTGCGAGCTATTCAGGGACGACGGCAGTCTCTTCCCGCAAACGAGCGAGGTAAACCCCCTGGATATGATTTATGCCACTTCTTTTTCTGTCTCATTTTGTCCACCAAACTTATAACGTTGTGCATGAATGCACAAAGGTGAGTTTTGTTGATGTTATTGACTTATGTGGAATGTGCTAATCAGACATATTTGGTCACGGCATGACTGCAAGCTAATCGATGTTAACATGCTATTTAGGCTAGCTGTATGTACATATTGCATCATTATGCCTCATTTGTAGCTATATTTGCATCCAGCCTTTCCCTCCAACCACATTTAATGCCAAACAAACACATACCAATCGTTGGTTAGACGGCGATCGCCGAATTCGTCCTCGCTTCCTCCCGTGCCACTGTCTGTCGTGATATGGCTCAATAGCTTCAGTTTCTTCTTCAATTTTGTTTTCGCTACCTGCCTCCACATTCCAACCATCCGTTTCAATACATGCGTAATCTGTTGAATCGCTTACGCTGCTGAAATCCGAGTCTAAATCCGAGCTACTATGCTATACCTTTCTGTGCTATCCGCCATGTTTGTTTATGGTGGCTTCACGCAGTGACGTCACAGGACAATAGACGGATGGATATAGCGATGGTGTAAATCAGGCACTTTGAAGCCGTTTTTTGGGATATTGCGTGGTGGGTAAAATTTTGAGGAAAAACTTCGAAAAATAAAATAAGCCACTGGGAACTGATTTTTATTGGTTTTAACTCTTCAGAAATTGTGATAATGTTCCCCTTTAAAAATGCATTAAAAAAACACCAACAATACTTAACTTACGTTTTGTAATCTGTATAATAACCAAACTGTAGCGACATTGGTATTGTATTAGTGAACACTAATACAACAACTAACAAAGTTGAGGAATGCTCATCAAACACTTATTTGGAACATCCCACAGGTGAACAGGCCAATTGGGAACAGGTGGGTGCCATGATTGGCACCATTATTTCTGAAAGGCACATACAGGTTTTGGCGCAACATATGTTGCCATCCAAGCAACGTTGTCATGGACGCTCCTGCTTATTTCAGCAAGATAATGTCAAGCCACGTGTTGCAACAGCGTGGCTTCATAGTAAAAGAGTGCAGGTACTAGACTGGCCTGCCTGTAGTCCAGACCTGTCTCCCATTGAAAATGTGTGGTGCATTATGAAGCCTAAAATACGACAAGGGAGACCCCAGAGTGTTAAACAACTTAAGCTGTACATCAAGCAAGCAAGAATGGAAAGAATTCCGGTTGAAAAGCTTCAAAAATGTGTCTCCTCAGTTCCCAAACGTTAACTGAGTGTTGTTAAAAGGAAAGGCCATGTAACACAGTGGTAAAAATGCCCCTGTGACAACTTTTTTGCAATGTGTTGCCGCAATTAAATTCAAAGTTAATGATTATTTGCCGAAAAAAAATAAGTTTCTCTGTGTGAACATGAAATATCTTGTCTTTGCAGTCTATTCAATTGAATGAAAGTTGAAAAGGATTTGCAAATCATTGTATTGATTGATTGATTGATTGATACTTTTATTAGTAGATTGCACAGTTCAGTACATATATTCTGTACAATTGACCACTAAATGGTAACACCCGAATAAGTTTTTCAACTTGTTTAAGTCGGGGTCCACGTTAATCAATTCATGGTACAAATATATACTATCAACATAATACAGTCATCACACAAGTTAATCATCATAGTATGTACATTGAATTATTTACATTATTTACAATCCGGGGGGTGGGATGAGGAGCTTTGGTTGATATCAGAACTTCAGTCATCAACAATTGCATCAACAGAGAAATGTGGACATTGAAATTGTGTAGGTCTTATTTAGTAGGATATGTACAGCCAGCAGAGAACATAGTGAGTTCACATAGCATAAGAACAAGTATATACATAAGAAGTACATTTGAGTTGTTTATAATCCGGGGAGATGGGATGTGAATGCAGGAGGGTATTAGTAAAGTGTTGAAGTTGCCTGGAGGTGTTGTTTTAGAGCGGTTTTGAAGGAATATAGAGATGCACTTACTTTTACACCTGTTGGGAGTGCATTCCACATTGATGTGGCATCGAAAGAGAATGAGTTAAGACCTTTGTTAGATCGGAATCTGGGTTTTACGTGGTTTGTGGAGCTCCCCCTGGTGTTGTGGTTATGGCGGTCATTTACGTTAAGGAAGTAGTTTGACATGTACTTCGGTATCAAGGAGGTGTAGCGGATTTTATAGACTAGGCTCAGTGCAAGTTGTTTTACTCTGTCCTCCACCCTGAGCCAGCCCACTTTGTCTAAATTCTCTCAAATTCTCTTTTTATTTCAGAATCAATCAGAATTTACTGGTTTTGGGTTTTGTATTTTCAAACATTTGTTTTGCTTTTTTATTTGTATTTCTTGCCCACGAACAGATTGCAATTTATAGGCCACACAATTTTTTGGAGACAATAGAATACACAAAAACCGGTGCCTGCGATGAGGTGGTGACTTGTCCAGGGTGTACGTTGCCTTTCGCCCGAATGCAGCTGAGATAGGCTCCAGCGACCCCAAACCGGACAAGCGGTAGAAAATGGATGGATGGAATTTAGTGTAGAAAAAAATGATTGGCGATGTAGTGAAGCTGCAATATTGCAAGTGTTTGATGTGGGCACGCTTTCAATTTTGATGATTTTGCGCAGGGTGTAATTTTCCGCTGCTCACCACTGAAACTGGCTTTGGTTTTTGCTGCTGAGGACAGGAAAGCCTTGAGTTTTGCTTCTCCTTTACTGCGTCTGGCTGGGTGTTTATTTTTACCAGCGTGACGAAGGCTCACATGCAGAGTCTTCAGGGCGACGCTCGTACATCGTTACTAAACAGCGACTGCCGTTTCCTCTCCTCCGCAGGGTTTGGCCCCCTCGCCGCCCGCGCCTCGCCATGCCTCTGGTCATCAGGAACATCGAGCCGCGGCACGTGTGCCGCGAGTCCGTCCCCGCCAGCATCCGCAGCGAGCTGGAATGTGTGACCAACAACAGCTTGGCCAACATCATTCGCCAGCTGGGGAGCCTGAGTGAGTTGTCTTTCGCGGCCTTCTTCTCTTTTACTCCTCCACAAGTGACGCTTGTGCTCCGCAGGCAAGAATGCAGAGGACGTGTTCAGGGAGCTCTTCAAGCAGGCGGAAGATTTCGCCGGCAGGGTGAATTCGCTCGGGGATCGAGTGGACCGCCTGCAGTTAAAAGTCACGGAGCTGGACCCCAAAGAGGAGGAGGGTAAGGAATAGGGGTGTGGGGAAAAATCGATTCGAATTTCCAATCACGATTCTCATGTTGTGCGATTCAGAATAGATTCTCATTTTTAAAAATACTATTTTTTTGTTGTTGATTTTTTTTAATTAATCAATCCAACAAAACAATACATAGCAATACCATAACAATGCAATCCGATTCCAACACCAAACCTGAGCCAGCAACACTCAGAACTGCAATAAACAGAGCAATTGAGAGGAGACACAAACATGACTCAGAACACACCAAAAGTAGTGAAACAAAAATGAATATTATCAACAACAGTATCGATATTAGTTATAATTTCAGCATAGCAGTGATTAAAAATCCCTGATTGACATTATAATTAGACATTTATAAAAATAATAAAAAAGAACAATAGTGTCACAGTGGCTTACACTTGCATCGCATCTCATAAGCTTGACAACACACTGTGTCCAATATTTTCACAAAGATAAAATAAGTCATATTTTTGGTTCATTTAATAGTTAAAACAAATGTACATTGTTGCAATCAGTTGATAAAACATTGTCCTTTACCATTATAAAAGCTTTTTAAAAAAACAATTACTACTCTGCTTGCATGTCAGCAGACTATGGTAGATCCTGCGAAAATCCTATGTATTATCAATAAAAATAAAATGGACAAAAAAGAAAACCTCTATGTATTGAATGTAGGGCTGGGCGATATGGCCTTTTTTTAATATCTCTATATTTTAAGGCCATATGGCGATATGGTCAGGCGGGCCGGTTCTACAATGGGAATGAAACTGGACTCACTGGTGACGGTGGCAGAAAAGAGGACTGTTGACAAACTAGTGAGCATCCTGGATGATGCCAGTCACCCTCTGCATAGCGTTATCAGTAGCCAGAGGAGCCTGTTCAGTGCTAGACTGCTTCATCCCAAGTGCAGGACTAATAGACTCAAAAACTCCTTTGTCCCACACGCCATTAGACTGTACAACTCCTCTCTGGGGCGGGGGTCGGGGGGTACAAGGATGACAGGGGATGCAAAACAATAACAGTGCAATACGTTTTCATAACATGGTCACTACTGCCTACTTTGTCTTGTTATATTCTTATTTTACTGTTATATTTTTATTCCCTTTGTTGCTTTTTATTTTTTATTCTTTTTGTAATAATCCTCTATTTTGTTTCCATTTAAACCCCCATTATTTACTTTTTTTAAATTGATCTCAACTCTGTACACTGCTGCTGGAATTTTAATTTTTCTGAAGGAACTCTCCTGAAGTAATCAATAAAATAAGTGAAGTGAAGTGAATTATATTTATACAGCGCTTTTCTCTAGTGATTCAAAGCGCTCTACATAGTGAAACCCAATATCTAAGTTACATTTAAACCAGCGTGGGTGGCACTGGCAGCACGTGGGTAAAGTGTCTTGCCCAAGGACACAACGGCAGTGACTAGGATGGCGGAAGCGGGAATCGAACCTGCAACCCTCAAGTTGCTGGCATGGCCAGCAGGAGCTATACCGCCTCCTTCTCCTCCTTCAGCTGCGCTCACTCTAGGGAAGGACTGAAGCTGGAGCATCTGATGACCATGCTGGTGGAATACTGAGAACTTACGTACGCCGACACAAGCTTTTGTGCAGCACAAAATTGTGTAGGAAGAAAACGGCGTCTGTTTTAAAACATGTAAACGCTGCCAAGCAGCGAGTTGATGCACAGCCTTCGTCTTAAGTTACAGATATCGCGATCATTCCTGATGGCGGCGAGAAGACGCCGAAACACTAATGTTCTTCCGTGAAGAGAAGTTTAACCTCGTATTTATCAATCGTAGCAGAGCCACTCATTCAGCTCAAGGTGTCAGACATGAGATGCACTCGCTTGTTATAAATGTTGCCGATAAGAAACCACATCTGTGATAAAATACTTTTATCAATTTACAGTAACCACTTCCTGTGACTTTTGGAAGCGGGTTCACATGGTTTTAGTGAGTCCTTGTTAGAACCACTGCACTTTTGTTCTAAAATGCATCACGGAGTGAACTTTGTGTCCTGTTTGTCAATTTGACACAGTGTTTACATGTGTTCACATGTTCCAGAACCTCCTTGTTGAAGCCTCATATTTATATCATGTTTTGTCATCATTGTATGTCCATTTAGTCACTGTGGCAGTTATTCTGGTTTTAAAATGGAGGACAAAACGTCTACATTGTATTTACTCTTCTCTTTTTAAAGGAGATTTTTGTCAAGTTTTCCACTTATACTAACTAATATTTTTATTAAAATGACAAAATTAAAGTTAAAAAAAAAAATAAAGTACTATCTATATACGATATATAGCACGATATTTTGCCTTGGCCTTGAATGAACACTTGATGCATATAATCACATTAGTATGATGATTCTATGTGTCTACATTAAAACATTCTTCTTCATACTGCATTCATACATGCTACTTTTAAACTTTCATGCACAGAGGGAAATCACATCTAAGTTAATTGACCAAAAGTGTATTTATTAAAGTTATTAAGCAATGACAAAAACATTCATGTCATTTCCAAAGCAGAAAGTGCAAGATTGTCAGAGACATTTTAAGTGTCAAATAAAAATGAGCTGCATAATAGGAAATCAAATAGTGTTCGTCCTTCACAATGTGGTAGGTTAATACAGATGTTGTGAAATTCTCTTCATTCTCTAGCGAGTGACTTTTCAAAGGATACTACATATTAGCAGTAATGCTAATTTTTTATAGCAACATTTTTGCCCCACACTTGACAAATTACAGTTGTCTGTTCAACATATTCCCACTTGAAGCCGAACCACCGCCAGACGATGGACTCCTCGCTGTTTTTATTGGGAATTAAGTCTTCCTTCATTTGTTACCAGATCCGCACCTTCTCTCTCTCGTATTAGCAGCTAACGTAGCCCAGTCTGCTACCTCTCTGCTGGGCGAGGGCGTACACGTATCTGACGTATGACGTGACGTGTGTAAGTTTGTGCGCCTGCTTATCTGTGAGAAGGAGAGACAGGAAAGAGTGAGAAGAGCCTGAAGTGTAATGCCCACAGCTAAAAGCAACTGCGTGAGAACGTACACTCGAATATTACGATATAGTAATTTTTTATATCGCACAGAGACAAACCTGCAATATATCGTGTATATCGATATATCGCCCAGCTCTAATTGAATGAATAGAGAATTCTTTTCAATCTTGAAAAAATTGTTTTTGAATAAAGAATCGTGCTAAATTGAAAAAAAAAATCGATTTTGAATCGAATCGGATCGTGGCACACCCAAAGATTCACAGCCCTAGTAATGAGCCACAAAACTATATTTAATCCAAGTAAACACAGGTCTCTTTCCCAAAATACTTTTCAGATATTTGTCTTAAACTTTAAGGAACGTTATTGTCTCTAGAAGCGGGACTCTTTGGGCACCTCACGATTCCATTCCGATTCTTGGGGTGATGATTCAATTCAGAATCAATTCTTGATTTAACACGATGCTGGTATTATTTCATTTAATATATAATAATAATGGATTGGATTTTTTTATTTCAAAATATTTTAATTGAATTTTGCAGACAGTACAGTATGATAGAACATGGTAACAGCAAGTTGAAGTATCTGCACATTTTACAATAAACATAATAAACCCCACTCCTTACAATACCCACCCACTCAGTTCCCAAGGTAATTGTCACATATTGCCCACAACAAATATAGACACACATGAATATATGTAACCATAGATTCAATCCAACAAATATATTAAAAATAAATAGAATAATAGATAAGGTAAAATAAATAAATAAGATATTAGGGGTGTAACGGTACACAATAATTTCGGTTCGGCACGTACCTCGGTTCAGAGGTCAGGGTTCGGTTCATTTTCGGTACAGTGAGAAAAAAACAAAATATAACTTTTTTGGTTATTTATTTACCAAATTTTTCAAAACCTTCCACCAAAAATATTTTTCTTAGTGCAATATTTGATGTGAAGTAATCAGAACCTTGGATAGGTAAATAAATCATAATAACATTGATTTTGATTCAATATTACGTTTTGATTATTTTTTTAATGTTTTGATATTTGATAAAACCCAACACCAAGAATATACATTTGAAAGGCAATTTAAAAAAAATAAAGAATAGTGAACAACAGGCTGAATAAGTGTACGTTATATGAGACATAAATAACCAACTGCTATGTTAACCTAACATATTATGGTAAGAGTCATTCAAATAACTATAACATATAAAACATGCTATACCTTTACCAAACAATCTGTCACTCTTAATTGCCAAATCCCGTGAAATCTTATACGTCTAGTCTCTTACGTGAATGAGCTAAATAATATTATTTGATATTTTACGGCAGTGGTTCTCAAATGGGGGTACGCGTGCCCTTGGGGGTACTTGAAGGTATGCCAAGGGGTACGTGAGATTTTTTTAAAACATTCTAAAAATAACAGCAATTGAAAAACCCCTTAGAGATATATTTATTGAATAATACTTAAACAAAATATGAATGTAAGTTCATAAACTGTGAAAAAAATACAACAATGCAATATTCAGTGTTGACAGCTAGATTAGTTCCATAAATATTGATGTTAAAGATTCCTTTTTTGTGAAGAAATGTTTAGAATTAAGTTGATGAATCCAGTTGGATCTCTATTACAATCCCCAAAGAGGCTCTTTAAGTTGATGATTACTTCTATGTGTAGAAATCTTTATTTATAATTGAATCATTTGTTTATTTTTCAACAAGTTTTTAGTTATGTTTATATATTTTTTTCCAAATAGTTCAAGAGAGACCACTACAAATGAGCAATATTTTGCACGGTTATACAATTTAATAAATCAGAAACTGATGACATAGTGCTGTATTTTACTTCTTTGTCACTTTTTTTCAACAAAAAATTATTTGCTGTGATTTGGGGGTACTTAAATAACAAAAATGTTGACAAGGGGTACATCATTGAAAAAAGGTTGAGAACCACTGTTTTTACGGTAACGTGTTAATAATTTCACACATAAGTCGCTCCCGAGTGTAAGTCGCACCCCCGGCCAAACTGTGAAAAAAACTGCAACTTATAGTCGGAAAAATACGATATATCAATACATCGCCCAGCCCTACATTAACACATCAAACCTTATCAGCCATGCGACACGCCAGCATTGCTATGACGGTGTTTTAAAAGACAGGTGTTTGTTATAATATCATCATATTCTATATCAGGGGTCGGGAACCTTTTTGGCTGAGAGAGCCAAGAAGCCCAATATTTTAAAATGTATTTCTGTAAGAGCCATAAAAAAAATTTTTTTAACACTGAACACAACTAAACTCGTGCATTTTTAAGTAAGACCAACATTTCTAGAGTATAATAGGTCTCTTATTCTTTGTATTAACATTGTTATTATGAAGCTAACTGTGGAGGGGTAGTGGCCTGGGGGCCTGCAGCGAAGCGGGGTGTTGCCAGGACTGGCCTTGAAATCAGCCACAGGTGTGTAGATGGCCCACCTGGGCCTTGTTATCTAATCACATGTCGCTCTGTTATACTGTAAGCATCAGCCAGGAGGAGAGACAGGGTTGGAGCTGGAGCCAGAGCGCGAGCGAGAATGAAAGAGAAAAATACAATTGCTGGAAAGCAACTGAGAGACTTATTGAAAAATAAAACGATATTGTAACCCTGAAACAAGCTCTCATGTCAGTGCTTGGTGGTCTGAAGAACCCCCAGGAAGCCAAGCCCCACACTAACCAATAATAAATAAATAACTTCTTACCATTAACGCAACTTCTTAAACATAACAAAGCATGAGAATGTTTCATATATTGAATGTTACTTTTAGCACTGTGATTACAAGTGGAATTATTCATTACTTATCATGTTAAGCAATGTCAGCTCAAATGTATCTGAGAGCCAGATGCAGTCATCAAAAGAGCCACATCTGGCTCGCGAGCCATAGGTTTTCAACCCCTGTTCTATATAGTTCATTACTGCTCTTTGCTGATTGGCAGGTAAAGGTCACAGGTTGTTACTGACTGTGTGGCGTCCGTTGTGACATCGGTTACCACTTCCTTTTCTTGCAAAAGGTCATAAACGGAGAAGACGACAACGTTTTTTTGTTTTGTTTTTTGCTTTCAGTTTCTCTTCAGGCCATCACCACTCGGAAGGCGTTCCGCAGCAGCCTGATTCAGGACCAGAAGCTCTTCACCAGGCCGTCGCTGCCCATGCCCGTGCAGGAGACCTACCTCACGTGCTTCCCGCCGCCGCCGCTCAACTACCTCAGCCCGTACCGGTAGGACTCGCAGGACGTGGAAGACCGTGGCGCCACAATGCATGCACCATTCAAGCAGTCCCAAAAGGGCTGGGTAGACCACAAAAGCCACCAGCTGACTTGTCATTGTTTGTCCACAGCGAGGACGGAAGGGAGGCCCTGACATTCTACACCGATTCTTCCTTCTTCTTTAAGCTGTGGAAGGAGAAGATGCTGCAGGACACAGAAGACATCAAGAAGGAGAAGCGGAAACACAGGGTGAGTCCTCGCACTCAGAACCTTCACCGCCTGCCTTTGTTTCTGACGCCCCCGGTCAAACCTCTGAGCAGAAGGAGAAGAAAGACCACCTGAACCAGCGGACCCTCAACCCCCGCAAGATCAAGACCAGGAAGGATGAGTGGGAGCGCCGCAAGATGGGCGAGGAGTTTGTGGTCCCCAAGAATGAACTGTGAGTTGATGGGAGGTTAGATCAGAGGTCTCCTATTTTCTCCTAGGGCGACCGCTGCAATGGACGTCTAACATAATATTGTGAGAGTCCAGTCCATAGTGGATCTAACATAATAGTGAGAGTCCAGTCCATAGTGGATCTAACATAATAGTGTGAGAGTCCAGTCCATAGTGGATCTAACATAATCGTGAGAGTCCAGTCCATAGTGGATCCAACATAATAGTGAGAGTCCAGTCCATAGTGGATCCAGCATAATAGTGAGAGTCCACTCCATAGTGGATCTAACATAATAGTGAGAGTCCAGTCCATAGTGGATCCAGCATAATAGTGAGAGTCCAGTCCATAGTGGATCTAGCATAATAATGAGAGTCCAGTCCATAGTGAGCCAGCCCTACTTGTAGGCAGTGAAATGCTGGTCCACTTCCTTTGTGGATTCCACTCCCGCATCTTCTGTTATCATGTTATCACACCATCTGGACACGCTGATGCCCGTCTGTGGAATGTCCGGTTTGAAAACTGCCATTGCAACAAAATCACTCCTCCCTTCTACTCTGTGCTCTTTTGTCTAGCTTTAGTCGCCATTATCACACACGGCCTCACCTGACAACTTGATCTTAACTTCATCTTTCACTTTAAAACAACGTTTGAACTCTGACATAAGAAATAAAACGTCCACCCAGAGGAATAAACAGATTAAGAATAATAATGAAGGCAAACGTTAACTTCCTGGAAATGCGAACCTCTGAATATTTTAGTTTTCTACTGTGTCCTTGTCCTACTGTAACAATGTCGCTAAGGCTTGGTCACGGCATGTAACTGCTGCTTTGCTGGAGGGGGTTTTAGAACATTGTCCAGGCCAAGGACTCCCAAACTGATGGAGCAGGGCCATTTTTTATATCTTTTAAAAAATGTGTTTTATATTAAACTGGTCATAAAGATACTATGTTTTTGTGCAATACTAAAATATTCAACTAATAGCAGGAGTACCTCTAATCGCTAGCTTGCTAATAACACGCTATTCACTAGCTTGCAACTAGTCCCCTAATAGCTCGCTAATCACTATCTGGGAAATGGAATGCTAATCGCTAGCTGACACTAAGAACGCTAATCGCAAGTTGGCAACTAGGGCCCAAATTGTTCTTTGGCAACTAGTTAACAAATCTCTAGCTGGCAACTACAGCGCTAATTTGCTACCTGTCAACTAGAGGTTCTAATCGCTAGCTGTCAATTGGTGCACTAATCATTAGCTGGAAACTACATTATAATTGCTAATAAGCAACTATAACAATAATTGCTGGAAAGCAACTAAACTGCTAATCGCTAACTGGCAACTAGTGCACAAATCTTCAGCTGGCATCTAGTACGCTAATCGCTAGTGGGCAACTACAGCGCTAATCGCTAGCGGGCAACTAGTGCGCAAATCTCTAGCTGGGAATAATAGCGCTAATTGCTAGCTGGCAACTAATGCGCTATCATTAGCTGGCAATTAGCAACTAGAACAGTAATTGCTGGCAAGCAACTTGACTGCTAATTGCTAGCTGGCAACTAGAGCGCTAATTTCTAGCTGTCAATTGGTGCACTAATCATTAGCTGGCAACTAGATTATAATTGCTAACAAGCAACTAGAACGCTAATTGCTGGCGCGCAAATCTTTAGCTGGCAATTAGCGCGCTAATTTCTAGCTGTCAATTGGTGCACTAATCATTAGCTGGAAACTAGATTATAATTGCTAATAAGCAACTATAACACTAATTGCTGGAAAGCAACTAAACCGCTAATCGCTAACTGGCAACTAGTGCGCAAATCTTTAGCTGGCAACTAGTACGCAAATCTATAGCTGGCAACTAGAGCGCTAATCGCTAGCGGGCAACTAGTGCGCAAATCTCTAGCTGGGAATTAAAGCGCTAATTGCTAGCTGGCAACTAATGCGCTATCATTAACTGGCAATTAGCAACTAGGACAGTAATTGCTGGCAAGCAACTAGACTGCTAATCGCTAGCTGGCAATTAGCAACTAGAACAGTGATTGCTGGCAAGCAACTAGACTGCTAATCGCTATCTGGCAACTAGTCTGCAAATCTCTAGCTAGCAACTAGAGCACTAATTTCTAGCTGTCAATTGGTGCGCTAATCATTAGCTGGCAACTAGATTATAACTGCTAACAAACAACTAGAACGCTAATTGCTGGCGCGCAAATCTCTAGCTGGCAATTAGAGCGCTAATTTCTAGCTGTCAATTTGTGCACTAATCATTAGCTGGCAGCTATATTTATAATTGCTAACAAGCAACTAAAACGCTAATTGCTGGCAAGCAACTAGATTGCTAATCGCTAGCTGGCAACTAGTTCGAAAAACTCTAGCTGACAATTAGAGCGCTAATTTCTAGCTGTCAATTGGTGCACTAATCATTAGCTGGCAGCTAGATTATGATTGCTAACAAGCAACTAAAACGCTAATTGCTGGCAAGCAACGAGACTGCTAATCGCTAGCTGGCAACTAGTTCGCAAATCTCTAGCTGGCAACTAGAGCGGTAATTTCTAGTTGTCAATTGGTGCACCAACAATTAGCCGGCAACTAGATTATAATTGCTAACAAACTATAACGCTATTTGCTGGCAAGCAACTGTACTGCTAATCGCTAACTGGCCACTAAAGCACAAATTGTCAATACCTATCAAATTGCTAGTTGGCAACTAAAGAACTAATTTCTAGCTGGCAACTAAAGCGCTAATTTGATAACTAGAGCGCTAATCACTAGCTATGTTAAAATTCTAACATGAATACAATAATAGGATTGTTTTATTTGTAAGCTGCAAGGTACAGTGAGCAGTGTGTCCATGGCAGTGCTGTTCATACACAACACTGCAGTCTGCTGGATCAATGTTGATGTGTATTTAAAACATTTTACAATCGTGGAAAAATGAATATATATATGAAAAAGCTAAAGTTGACCATTTTCACGGACTCATGTTGAAGGCATGCGTTTAGGAGGAAATACCTTTCCCTGCATTGTTAGCAGTTTTTTACTATCTAGAAGGCAAAGTAAAGGCAAAACGGTGTTCTAGTTTGAGATTGAGAGTGATTCCAAAAGAAGAGCACTTCTCCTTGCACCTTCTACTTAATCTCAGCTAAAAGACGCTGAGCTAGAAGCAAGGCTGTAACGTCACAGGCATTGTCAGCAAGCAACACAGAGTGATGCGTCCTGTGTTGTGTTCAAGGAACTCCTCTGAGGCTCTGAATGGCAGCATCTGCTCCGGTGACGGCTTCAACCCCGATGCCCTGGAGTTGAGCACGGGCTCCTACGCTTACGAGCCGAGCTCCTCGCTGGCGCCGCCCGGCCCCGATGATTTCCTGCCTCCCCCGCCTGCGGACATAGAGTAAGTACGGCATGGCGGCGCCGCCGCTCTCAGACAAAGTACCAGCAAGCATCCTGATGTGTTGTGTTGCAGCCACTCTGACGTCGCCACCCAGAAGCGGGTCAGCATCTTGAGTCCCAACCACCCGCCGCCTGCTCCCCCAATGGCCTCCGCCCAGTCCAACTCTCGCCCCCACCTCTCCCCTCCTCCTGCACCTCCGCCTCCTCCACCTCCTGGCTTCGGTGCCCCCCCGCCTCCCACCGGATTTGACAACCCTCCACCGCCTCCTCCAATGTCTGGCGCCTACCCCTCGCCGCCTGGCCCGCCTGCCCCGCCGCCCCCTCCCAGCATGTCTTCCATGTCCCCTCCACCCCCGCCCCCCGGCGGTGGCCCTCCTCCTCCACCGCCTCCACCTGGCCCGCCACCGCCATCCTTCGACTCCCGCGCCCCCCCTCCTCCCTCTGCTGCGCTGGCCTCCAGCGCCTCCAAACCGCAGCCGGCGCCCGAGCCTGAAGACGACGCCCGCAGTGGCCTTCTGCAGGCCATCCGACAAGGTACGTCCTTCTGCCGTTCCCACTTGCTGGAACAAACTTTTTTTTAAAACACACTTATGATCCTTGGGACTTAATTGAGTCCTTGCAGAAAAGTGCTAAAAAATCATGTCTATCTAAGGGTGTAAGGTTATGTGTATTTGTATTGAACCATTTCGGTATGTGGGGTTCGGTTCGAAACGGGGGTGCACCGAACGGGTTTCCACACGGACATATTAAGTAGCGTACCGCACGTTGTGTAAACCAGTGGTTCTCAACCTTTTTTAAGTGAGGTACCACCTGTGAACATTTTTTTAATTCAAGTACCCCCTAAACAGAGCAAAGCATTTTTGGTTGAAAAAGAGATAAATAAGTAAAATACAGCACTATGTCATCAGTTTCTGATTTATTAAATTGCATAACAGTGCAAAATATTTCTCTTTTGCAGTGGTCTTTCTTGAACTATTTGGAAAAAAATATATACAAATAATAAAAAACTTGTTGAAAAATAAACAGGTGATTCAATTATAAATAACGATTTCTACACAAAGAAATAATCATCAACTTAAAGTGCCCTCTTTGGGTATTGTAATAGAGATCCATCTGGATTCATGAACTTAATTCTAAACATTTCTTCTAAAAAAATACATCTTTAACATCAATATTTGTGGAACATGTCCACAAAAAATCTAGCTGTCAACACTGAATATGGCATTGTTGTATTTTTTTTCACAGTTTATGAACTTACATTCATATTCTGTTGAAGTCTTATTCAATAATTATATTCATTAAGGATTTTTGAATTGTTGCTATTTTTAGAATATTTAAAAAAAGAAAAATCTCACGTACTCCTTGGCATACCTCCAAGTACCCCCAGGAGTACGCGTAACCCCATTTGAGAACCACTGGTGTAAACAATGCACACCGAGGCACAACACACGGCATGCTAGCAACGACCAGGCTAGGACAACATGTAAAAGCCAGAGCTGGAAGACCCTCCCGCCTCGTTAAGATCTCCCGTTTGGGAATCCTTCGGCTTCGCGGTGCGATACAACGATGGAGGACGACAGGTGGACAAAGCGCAAGCGTTTTGCCGACATTGTTCAGCAGCAGTAGGGTATGATTCTGGCAACACGTCAAACATGCTAACCCATTTGAAGCGGCACCACCCCCAAGTGAACATCGCTTCAACAAAGAGAAAGACGAACAAACAGCTCCCCGCCGCATTCAAGCAGCGTCTCTTCGACGAGTCAGGCAGGGCTAAAGTAATAACAAATGTTTTGATAGCAGCACATTTAAGACCATCCATCCATTTTCTGCCGCTTATTCCTTTTGGGGCCGCTGGTGCCTATCTCAGCTACAATCGGGCGGAAGGCGGAGTACACCCTGGACAAGTCGCCCACTCATCGCAGGGCATTTAAGACCCTATTGCATTAAAAACTAGATTTTGACCCACTTCTATTGTAGAAGAACAATGAGCCCATGTATCCTCTTGCTGCCAAGTTAGCCAGGCACTACCTCGCCATACCTGCTACCTCCGTGCCCAGTGAAAGGGTATTTTCAACAGCTGGAGACATTGTAACTGCAAGCAGGTCTGCTCTTTCTGCAGATAATGTGGATAAACTGATTTTTCTGGCAAAAAAAACATGAAGATTGAGTGAAAGTCAACAGGGTTAAAGGCTGGGAGGGGGGGAGAAAAGTTAATCTGAGCCTGAGTTGACTTGAAACTGTTTGTTGCACTTTTTGTATGTAGAAGACGAGCTTTGTCATTTTATTTAATCTGAGCAACAACTTGAAGCAGTTTAACGTTGCACTTCATGTGTAGAAATGTTGCACTTTATATGTTGGAAGGTTTTGTTAAGAAACCAATTCTGAGCCTTATCTTATTTAGTTTTTATTTTATATATGTTGACCACATGAACCTTGGCAATAGACCCTGTGTGTATATGTATGTTGTTATTATCCTTAGCATTCACAACTGCCTGCTGTTGCACTGATCAGCCTAGTGGTGGCTCACATCCATCACACACACAGAGCTATTTCTACTTTTGGGCAGAACTATTATAGTGTTCCCAATGTTACAATTATAAAGCCATTGTTTACAAATTTGGTAAATAATAACCCAAAAAATTATTTTTTGTTGTTTTCTTACTCTACCGAAAATGAACCAAACCGTGACCTCTAAACCGAGGTACTTACCGAACTGAGATTATTGTGTACCGTTACACCCTTATATCTACCGCATTCTCTGGACTACAGAGTGCACCAGTGTGTAAGCCGCACCCACTATATTTTGGAAGAAAAAAAAACATGTATCCATATATTAGCCGCACCGGACTATAAGCGCAGATATATATGTTGTGAAATGACTTATTTACACAGAAATATTTTGTAAATATGTTTTTACATATTGTTTCCAAACGGTGTCTGGAACACGGCAGTAAAACGGCAGATCAAACAAAACAGAAGTCGCAGTCATGTACCCACCAGCTGCGCAAGCGAGCTCTAATCAGACTCAATAAAGTATTTAATTATTTCATTTGAATTATATATGAGGTGGCGACTTGTCCAGGGTGTACCCCGTCTACCGCCCGAATGCAGCTGAGATAGGCTCCAGCGACCCCAAAAGGGACAAGCGGTAGAAAAATGGATGGATGGTTAATAAATTAGGTAATAATAAGTCAAAATTTGTGACATATAGTGATAATTATTTGTCAAAGTTAACAAGGTTTCCAAACGGTGTCTGTAACACGGCAGTAAAATGGCTGGTCAAACAAAACAGAAGTCATCATCATGGACCCACTAGCCACGGAAGCTAGCTCTCCAATCAGCTCAACAGACTCAATAACTCCACGTTGACGTTCTGGTTAATTTACTGAGGAATTTTTGAAGCTGAAACAATACAACAAGAATGCCATTGTAAGTTAATAATACTAACACAGACACTCGTAAGCGTGTTAGCATATTAGCTAACAACGCTCACGTCATTACCTCCCAATAGCACGTACAAGCATAGATAAAAACACTCCTACAGACATCACATGTGGGATGGTTAAGTGAGTAAGAATTGTTTTAGTTATATTGTAAAACTTACAGACGTTGCTTGGAGTGATGAATGAAGAATCCTTTCGAGCAGAAACGCTATGGACTGTTTTACTTCCGTTTGAATGCATTAGAACAGGAAGTTCATCTTCAGTTAGCGAACTCGCCCAAACGATTGCGCCATAGCACTAACATGTTCTGCATGCGTTTTAGTGACAAACTATTGAACACAAAACATTATGGCCGTTAGCAAAGAAAAATCCATAAATGAGTTAAAGTTAATGTACCAATGATAGTCACACACACTAGGTGTGGTGAAATGTGTCCTCTGCATTTGACCCATCCCCTTGTTCATCCCCTGGGAGGTGAGGGGAGCAGTGAGCAGCAGCGGTGCCGCGGCCGGTAATCATTTATGGCGATTTGACCCCCCCCCAATTCAAACCCTTCATGCTGAGTGCCGAGCAGGGAGGTAATGGCTCACATTTTTATAGTCTTTGGTATGACTCGGCCGGGGTTTGAACTCACAACCTACCCATCGCAGGGCGGACACTCTAACCACTAGGCCACTGAGTAGGGTTAAATTATCCGCACTGTTTTACAAGCCGCAGGGTTCAAAGCGTTGGAAAAAAATTGCGTATTATAGTCCTTAATTTATGGTATTCACTTTTTTCCTATTACATTCATATCCTGAATATTGTAGCTTGTCTTCCTCGACAGGCTTCAACCTGCGCAAGGTGGAGGCCCAGCGGGAGCAAGAGAAGCGGGACCACTTTGGCAACGACGTGGCCGCCATCTTGTCGCGACGCATCGCCGTGGAGTGCAGCGACAGCGAGGACGACTCGTCGGAGTTCGACGACGAGGAGTGGTCCGAGTGATGGTCGCTTTCTCTCTTTCCCTCGATTACTAGCAAGCTTTCAGGTTAGCCAAGTCATTCCTTCGCCTTGTTTCACTTCGCAACCACGGCGCACAAGCCAGCACGAGTCCTGTGTGGAGGACGCCCCGTGTCATCAGTCCCATCATTCCCTACACCGGGGCTGCTTTAGTGCCTGACGGCAGCAGACGCAGAGGAAATTAGTGCCACACAATAATCATCATTTGTGTGTGGGAACAGTTTTTTTATGTTTTTTTTTTAAATGTGTCAAGGAAAGAGGAAGTATTAAACGGAACAATAACATACATGTCATCACCTACTTCCTCTTAAGTTAAACATGCCTGAAGCTTTAAAATATAGCAGGAATATTTTGTGCCTTTTCTATATACATATATATATATATATATATATATATATATATATATATATATATATATATATATATATATATATATATATATATATATATATATATATATATATATGTATGTATGTATGTATGTATGTATGTATGTATGTATGTATGTGTATATATATATATACATATGTATATACATGTATTTGTATGTCTGTTTATACATATATATGTATGTGTATATATATATATACATATGTATATACATGTATTTGTATGTCTGTTTATACATATATATGTATGTAAATATATGTATAAATATATGTATGTATGTGTATATATATATATATATATATATATGTTTCAATTTGGTGTTAAAAGTGTCGCACGCTTTGCCAAAGTTTCTTCCTTATATGTGGAAGTGATGACTTCAATGAAAACAGCTTTTATTTGGTTAAAAATTTAATAAATTTGCAAAAAAAAGTAATTTGGCATTTTTATTTATTTTTGCGGGAATCGAAAATACATATTTTTTTAAATTTTATATAATCCCAGGGCTGTTTGTGTCCCACAGCTAATTTTTCCCAAGTATTCCAAAAATAAATAAAGTATTATAAAGTGTTTACAAAAAAACGTGAAAAGTTTCTTATTGACACTAGTAACACAAATTTTACCATGCAGGCAGTTTATATTTAAAAACTGTCATTGCTCAAACAATTATAAAAACGTATAATCAACGAATAGATCTGAACTTGATCTCTATATTTCAGCATTGAAAGTAGAAATAATATATATTGGTATGACTTACTGTAACACTGCATAAATGACACCTTTCGTCTAAAGATTTATTTATTTAAAAAAAATAAATGAACCAAAAGCAATATTATAATGAAATATTTGTTCAATTAAGGCTCTAACTACTTCACATCAAATATTCCCTTTTGAATATTTTCGGGTGGCAAATATTGCATATTTTGTGTTTTTCCTTTTGAAAAAATTTAAAATGGTTTTGACAAAAAGGGTATAAAAAATATTTAAACGGATAGATGTGAAGTTGATGTACAGTATAGATATTTAGGCGTTTAAAGTCAAACAAAATACATTTATGACTTATTTATTTAAGCTTGAATGACTGAGACCCTTCTGGGTCCCCGGGACCGATTAAAGTTTACCAAAAGTGAGTGAAAGGTAAAATATATATTGTCATGGATTTGAAAATGACAAATATCAAAATGGCCACCACATGCTTTCATTTTTCAGTAAGTTTGTATTTCCCTGCACTAGATGAGTCATTGTCTAATTTGCATAATTGGCCGTGACGCATGCTAAGAAATACGATTTGTTGTTTGTTTTTCAATATTTTTTTATATATTTTTTTTTACAAGCATGACAGAGCAGCCTGTGAATGCTAAGCAGTTACCTATTACTTAAGTAATCGAGTAATCTTGATTAGTTTGGTCAATTAATGGAGTAATCACACTTTGTACTCTCAATGCGTATTTTAGGGGAAATTGTTTGAATAAACATATTTTTCTGCTTGCCATAACCTTCATTTTTTTCTTTAATAAATGCATATTGTCAACATTAATGTGTGCATGAGTAAAACACTCTATGGTTAAAGTTTCAGGCCCTGTATTGGCAACATCGACGTCTTCTTATGCTCTGGCAGACCAAGTGTGTTGGGAAGCAGAGTTGGAGTTGTAATGACCAGCTGTGTTCACAGACAGTCACCTGTGTGAAGTTGGCCCCGCCCACCATTGCAGGTATGACAATAACACTGCCATTTTTTTGTCCCGTTACGCTGTTCAAGTTATTCCAAAATTACATTTTCTGACCAGTTTATCAAAAATCTCGGGGGGGGTGTATATCGTATATTGTAGCGTCCCGGAAGAGTTAGTGCTGCAACGGGTTCTGTGTATTTGTTCTGTTGTGTTTATGTTGTGTTACGGTGCAGATGTTCTCCCGAAATGTCTTTGTCATTCTTATTCGGTGTGGGTTCACAGTGTGGCGCATATTTGTAACAGTGTTAAAGTTGTTTATACGGCAACCCTCAGTGTGACCTGTATGGCTGTTGACCAAGTGTGCCTTGCATTCACTTGTGTGTGTGAAAAGCCGACACGCAAAGGCAGTGCCTTTTAATGTTTATTGGTGCTCTGTACTTCTCCCTATGTCCATGTACACAGCGGCGTTTTAAAAAGTCCTGAATTTTACTTTTTGAAACCGATACAGATAATTTCTGATATTACATTTTAAAACATTTATCGGCCGATATTATCGGACATCTCTACCCAAATCTGCAACTCTACATGATTGATACAATCATTTTTGTGATAGATCACATGAGTTAACTCTGTTTTTGTCAGCCCTAGTAAAAATAATTATTTTTTAAAAATCAAACTAAAACGTGATTAATCTGCAACTCTACCTGGTTAATACGATATTTTGTGAGTAATCACAAGTTAACTCTTTGACAGCCCTCGTTAAAGAAATTATCCCAAAATTTTAAGTAAAATGCGTGGTTAATCTGCAACTGTACGATCATTTTGTGATAGATCACATGAGTTAACTCTGTTTTAGTCAGCCCTAGTATAAAAGGATTTGAAAAACCAGCAAAATTGAAGGTGCGATTAAATCTGCAACTATTTCTGATTGATGTGATGATTTTTTGGGTTAATCACATGAGTTAACTCTTCATGTGTTACAGCTCTAGTACAAAAAAAAACTTGTTTTAAATAAAATTGCGTGATTAATTTGCCACTCCACATGATTAATTCATAACATGAGTTATTGAATGAGCAGCTTGGGTAAATCAAAATAAAGCGTGTGATTAATCTGCAACTACATCTGATTGAAATACTTTATAGTGATTAATCAAATGAGTTAACTCAGGTTTGTTTTTTTTATCTTAATTGTTTGGCAACTTTGTGCAGAGGCCGGGGAAAAAACATGTCGAACCAGGAGTCCCCAAACTACGGCACTTGGGCCGGATACGGCGCACCAGTGTCCAAAATCCGGCCCGCGGGAAGTCCCAAGTTAAAATATTTGAATTAGGATTTCATTTTCGTATTTTAATTTTTTTAAATCTGTCCTTTCTAATCAATTTTCTACTGCTTGTTACTCTCTGTGTCTCCCAGCCGCTCAGGCAAATCATATTGTTTAAAAATGCATTTTCCCATTTATAATGTGCCATCATTGCGCTCGGAATATATATAGATATATATATATAGTAGAGCGAAATATATGTTAGGTCAGGAAAAAACACAGGCTATTTCATCCCTACAAGCCTGTTTTGCAGGTTTCCCTGCTTTTCAGGGGATTTTATTATATATTTTAGTTCAAAATCCCCTGTTTCACAGGTTTCAAAAGATTTTATTATATATGCATCTATTTTCTACCGCTTATCCCTTTCAGGGTCGCGGGGGATGCTGGAGCCTATGTTAATATAAAATCCCCTGAAGAGCAGGGAAACCTGCGAAACAGGCTTGTAGGGATGAAATAGCCTCTGTGTTATTTCCTGACCTAACGTGTGTGTGTGTGTGTGTGTGTATATATATATATATATATATATATATATATATATATATATATATATATATATATAGATAGATAGTACATAGATAGTACAGTATATATTTATAAAATATAGCAGGGTTTCCCACACATTCATTTATTTGTGGCGGCCTGCCACGAAAGAATTACTGCCGCCACAAAAAAAAATCTAAAAATTTATTAAAATGTATTTTATTTTTTATTATTTTCCCCCAGCTTTTGACTCGCTTGACCGCTCATAAAAGCAATGGGACTCTGACTGTGAATGGAGCTTGTAGTTACATATTATATAAATATGTGAACATTATATAAATATGTACATAAAGTGTTGTAATTATATTCCAACTCCGCGTTCTTCTTGGTCATCGCCGCCGCCCACACCCCCCCACACGATTGGATCCAATTCTTGGGGGCAGCAATTCCATTCAGAATCGATTCTCGGTTCAAAATCGATGCTTTTTAATAACATTTTCTATGATAACCTACCGTATTTTTCGGACTAAAAGGTGCACCTAAAACCCTTTCATTTCCTCAAAACTCAACAGGTCCTGCAGCAGTTTCCAAAATATAAAAAAAAAAAAAAAACATTAAATAATGAAACAAAAAACAGGTGTGATGTAACGAGAAAAGTAATAATAAAAAAACTTTAGTCTGATGATTAATTTTTTTATTTTGTTTTTTACAATAATGAACCAAAAGCGATTTTTTTCCCATTTAAGGCTCCAACTACTTCACATCAAATACTCTAAATTTAAAAATTGGGGGTAGGGGGGTAAATATTGCATAGTTTGTGTTTTTCCTATTAAAATAAAGGGCATAAATAAAATATGTCGCCAGATAGATCTGAAGTTGATGTACAGTATAGATATTTAGGCCTTTGTTGAGTCACACAAAATCAATATATGACTTGTTTTTTTACCCTTTGGGAGTACAAACCAGCACCAAACAATTGGCAGTACTACTTTGATAAGGGGGGCGAACTTCACATAGGTCAGACCTGGGGTCACCAACGCGGTGCCCGTAAGGACCAGATGAGTCGCCTGCTGGCCTGTTCTAAAAATAGCTCAAATAGCAGCACTTACCAGTGAGCTGCCTCTATTTTTTAAATTGTATTTATTTACTAGCAAGCTGGTCTTGCTTTGCTCGACATTTTTAATTCTAAGAGAGACAAAACTCAAATAGAATTTGAAAATCCAAGAAAATATTTTAAAGACTGGGTCTTCACTTGTTTAAATAAATTCATTTATTTTTTTACTTTGCTTCTTATAACTTTCAGAAAGACAATTTTAAAGAAAAAATACAACCTTAAAAAATCATTTTAGAATTTTTAAACACATATACCTTTTTACCTTTTAAATTCCTTCCTCTTCTTTCCTGACAATTTAAATCAATGTTCAAGTATTTTTTTTTTTACTGTAAAGAATAATAAATAAATTTTAATTTAATTCTACATTTTAGCTTCTGTTTTTTCTATGAAGAATATTTGTGAAATATTTCTTCAACTTATGATTAACATTCAAAACTATTATTCTGGCAAAAATAGAAAATCTGTAGAATCAAATTTAAATCTTATTTCAAAGTCTGTTGAATTTATTTTATAATTTTTGTTTTGGAAAATCTAGAAGAAATCATGATTTGTCTTTGTTAGAAATATAGCTTGGTCCGATTTCTTATATATTCTAACGAATTGCAGATTGGATTTTAACCTATTTAAAACATGTCATCAAGTTTCTAAAATTAATTTTAATCAGGAAAAACTACTAATGATGTTTCATAAATTATTTTTTAAATTTTTTCAAAAAGATTCAAATTAGCTATTTTTTCTCTTTTTTTTTCGGTTGAATTTTGAATTTTAAAGAGTCGAAATTGAAGATAAACTATGTTTCAAAATTTTTTTTTCGTGTTTTCTCCTCTTTTAACACGTTCAATTAAGTGTTTTTTTCATAATTTATTCTCTACAAAAAACCTTCCGTAAAAGGAAAAAAAATGTACGACGGAATGACAGACAGAAATATCCATTTTTTTATATATGTAGATTTATTTATTAAAGGTAAATTGAGCAAATTGGCTATTTCTGGCAATTTATTTAAGTGTGTATCAAACTGGTAGCCCTTTGCATTAATCAATACCCAGAAAAGTAAAAGGTTGGTGACCCCTGGGTCAGAGAGTCCCATTATGATGTGTTAAAAGCTACTTATGTTCCGCCTGGCTTGTTTTTCCTGTTCCTGCCTTTTTAATGCATTTATGTGTGATGCAAGTCACCCCCAAAAATACTTTCTGAAACTCTTACGCAACTGTGAGAAAGCATGTTAGCGCTAACTCTTGCTTTTTTTTTTTTTCTCTCCTTTCTGGAGCCTTAGAACCCTCCTGACGACGAGCTCGCTAAAAGCCTCTGCGAGCATCGGAAGGAAGAACGCTGACATCTTTCAGTAGGAAAAAAAAAACGAGCACATTTATTATTCATCAGTATAAAATATTTATAGTCATCTGAAAAAAGGTTGTGCAACGCGAACATACGTCCGAGCATGTGCAAAATAGTAACGTTTCAAGTACGCCTCATTGGATCCGGACCGTGTCACGTAAATCGCCTCTTTAACGAGCGTCTGCTGGAGCGACGGCGGGCTGATTGACGCCAGGCACAAACATGATAGTCCAAGGTGGCCGCCGGCCAGGACAGTCCAGAACGTTCTGCTGATAAGGGAGGAGGAGGAGGGGGAGTATTGAAGAACGTGCGCTACGTTTTGGCATAAATTGCTACACGTCCACCGGGGGGTGCATGTTCGCGGCGTGCGTGTGCTGCCTGCGCGGGCAGCAGGCGTGGAGCAGCACCATGCGGATGTCTTTGTTCCTCAGGCTGTAAAGGAGCGGGTTGAGCAAGGAGCTCCCCGCGGCGGGCACCAGCGTGGCGTAGGTGTAGAGGGGCGGGCTGGAGGCGTCGCCCAGGAGCCCCCACAGGGAGAAAGGCATCCAGCAGCCCACGAAGACGCTCAGCACCACCACCAGCCGGGAGAAGCCCCGCCCCCCGCCGCGCTTGCTTGCATACGGTTGGTCGGCGGGCAGGAAGTGCCTCTGGGTGGCGATGGCGTGCGCGTGGCGCCGGGCCACCCGGCAGATGCCGGCGTACAGCTGCAAAGTGGCCAGCACCACCACCAGGAAGCCGCCGCACAGCAGCGACAGGTACGTGCGAGTCAGAGGCGGCGCCACCGAGCAGGAGTCAGGCTGGTCCAGGCAGTGCCAGCCCATGGCGGGGCCCGCCCCCAGGATGCACGCCCCCAGCCACACCAGCAGCAGGAGCAGGATGGCGGCGCGGCGGCGCGACTGTCCCGAGCCGTAGGTGAGGGCCTGGCTTAACGACAGGTAGCGGTCCAGGGCCACGCCCATCAAGCTGCACAGCGAGGCGGTCAGGGAGGTCACCAGCAGCCCCGACGTCACCAGCTCGGACCAGTCCCCGGGCTCCAGGCAGAAGAGGAAGAGGAAGCGCGCCACCAGGGCCACGCCCGCCAGCAGGTCGGCCAGGCCCAGGCTGGCCAGCAGCAGGAAGACGGGCGCCCGCAGCGACGGCGTGGCCAGGATGGTGGTGACCACCACCGCGTTCTCGGCGGCGATGAAGGTGCCCGACGCGCACAGGGCCACGCCCCACGCCGTCAGGGGCGGGGCCCCCCGCGGAGGCGACGTCACCGACGAGTCCGCCGCCAAGAAGGCGTCCGCGCCTGAAGACTCATCCCAGGTCAGGTCAGAGGTGTTGGCTGTCATGGCTGCTCAGCAGTCCACGCCTGGCAGGAATAAACAACATCAATCGTCTTTTTACCACGTGATTAACTTTTACATCAGTCAATGACGTGCTTACAGCGTTTATCCTTAAAAAAGACCCCAATATTATGCTCTTTTATGCTTGAATGTACTTAAATTTGCTCAAAACTCGTAAAAAGCATGATCTATAGCAGTGGTTCTTAACCTTGTTGGAGGTATCGAACCCCACCGGTTTCGTATGCGCATTCACCAAACCCTTCTTTAGTGAAAATGTTTTGTTTTTTCAAATTAAAAACAAAGTTATGTCTTTTTACTGGTGCACAAAGAGAACCGTGCAAGAACATCACCTTGTTCAAAGAACAAAACCAACACAGTGCATGAACTCACAACAAATTACACACCTGGTTTCTGCTGTTGCCGTATCCATAATACGCCGATAAGGAGAATTTTTTATTTACATGATTAGTTTGGTGTGTTTTGACCTCCGCGACGGAGGCTACGCCGAACCCCTGTGGCCGACTCACCGAACCCCTAGGGTTCCATCGAACCCAGGCTAAGAACAACTGATCTAAAGTTCTGTTGGGGTTTGTTTAGACGCAACATTTTGACAATTGACCTGATCTCTGACCATCCAGTCGTGGTTGAGGTACAGCAGCTCAAATTAAAGAATAAAATACAATTAAAATGCGTAATTAATGTGCAATTATACAGGATTAATGCTCTATTTTTAATGATTAATAACCTAAGTTAACTTGTTTTTTTTGACAGTCCTAGTAAAAAAAATTAATCTGCAACTATGTCGTATTGATGCCTTATTTTTTGTAATGAATCGCATGAGTTAACTCGTTATGTTCGACAGCCCTACTAAAAACATATATTTTTTTAAATAGATAAAAAATGCAGGATAAATCTGCAACTATAACTCATTAATATTTAATTTTTTTTGTGATTAATGACACCTATTTTTGTCAGCCCGAGTAAAAAACTATTAAAATCAAAACGAAGCATAATGAATCTGCAACTATACCTGATTAACACGATATTTTTGTGATTAATCAAAAGCTTTATGTTTGACAGCCCTCGTTAAAGAAATTAACGTAAAATGCGTGATTTATCTGCAACTACACATGATTAATACGATCATTTTGTGATGGATCACATGAGTTAACTCTGCTTGACAGCCCTAATAAAAGAATAGTTGAAACAAAAATTTTGATTAAAACATGTAGTTAATCATTTTGTTGCGTTTTTTGTTGTAATTAATCAGATTAGTTAACTTGTTACGTTTGACTGCCATAGTAAAACATTTTTCCCAAAAAATGTGGGAATAATCTACATGATTAAAATAAAAAAAATCGATTAATCACACATTTATTTTGTCAGCCCTAGTAAAAAAAATCAGAATAAAACGTGATTAATCTGCAACTATACATGGTTGGTAGGATATTTTGTGATTAATCACAAGTTAACTCTTTGACAGCCCTCGTTAAAGAAATTACCCAAAAATTAAAGTAAAATGCGTGGTTAATCTGCAACTATGCATGATTAATACGATTATTTTTGTGATAGATCACACAAGTTATCTCTATTTTTGTCAGCCAAAAGGATTTGAAAAAACAACAAAATAAAAGGTGTGATTAATCTGCAACTGTTTCTGATTGATGTGATGATTGTTGTGGTTAATCACATGAGTTAACTCTTCGTGTGACAGCTCTAGTAAAAAGAAAAGTTTTTTAAAGTAAAATTGCGTGATTAACTTGCCACTTCACATGATTAATTCAATAACATGAGTTATTGAATGTGCAGCTCAGGTAAAAAAAAAAAATCAAATTTTAAATCAAAATAAACCATGTGCAACTACACCTGATTGAAGTACGTTTTAGTGATTAATCAAATGAGTTAACTCGTTTGTTTTTTAATATTCATTGTTTGGCAAATTTGTGCAGAGGTCAGGAAAAAACATGTTAAACTCACAGCGGCTCAAAATCTGTTTTATGATCCAGGATTGTTTTTTCCCCTCCCAGCTTGTAATTTTATGAGTCATGAACATACTGTCCAGTAATAGTCCTCCAAATAAATGTTGTGTAACCGCCTGCAGGGGCTGAGATATGTATGTGTGTCTGTATATATATATATATATATATATATATATATATATATATATGTGTGTGTACTTTATATATTACATCTGTATACACACATACATGTATGTGTGTATATGTAAATACACATTTCTTTATATATATATATTTATATATATAATGTGTATATACATATACTTAACGTATGTGTGTGTGTGTATATATATATACACACACTCATATATTTAAATGTTATACATTTAAACGTGTGTGTATGTGTAAATATATATATATGTATATATATGAAACGTGTGTATATATACACGTTTATTTATAAGGTGTGTGTGTATATATATATATATAAACACATGTTTTTATATATATATATATACACATGTTTATATATAACATCTGTATATACACAAACATGTATGTGTGTACATGTATATACACGTTTATATATATACACATTTTATGTATATAATGTGTATATACATATACGTAACGTGTGTGTGTGTGTATATATATATATATACACGTTTATAGATAACATCTGTAAATACACATAAACATGTATGTATATATATATACATACAGACACGCTTTTTTATATATATAAAATGTTATACATTTAATGTGTGTGTATGTATGTGTATATATATGCATATATATAAAAAACGTGGGTGTTTATATATACATGTTTATATATAACGTGGGTGTGTATATATATATATACACGTTCATATATATACACATGTTTATAACATCTGTACATACACATAAACGTATGTGTCTATATGTATATACACATTTATATTCATACACATTTTTATATATATATATAACGCGTATATACATATATATATATATATATATATATATAACATCTGTAAATACACAAACGTGTGTATATATATATATACATACACACACTTTTAAACGTGTATGTGAATATATATATATATATTTACACACACATTTTTAAATGTATATGCACGTTTTATATATATTTAAAAAGTGTGCATATATATACACACACATGTTTATGTGTACATACAGCTGTTATATATAAACGTGTAGATATACACACACACGTTTTATATATATATATATATATATATATATATATATATATAAACGTGTCTGTATATGTAAAACGTGTGTGTGTGTATATATATGTTTATATATATACACGTGTATATATATATAACATCTCTATATACACAAACGTGAGTGTATGTATGTGTGTGTATATATATATATATCCATCCATCCATTTTCTACCGCTTATTCCCTTTTGGGGTCGCGGGGGGCGCATATATATATATATATATATATATATATATATATATATATATATATATGTATAACATGTATACTTGATATAAAAGCACTTGATCCAATTAGGAGTGAGCCAAAGAATGTTGTCAGCACGATCATTGCAGACTTCCATGAAAAAAGCTGACACTGTAGTTCTTTATCGCCCTCCTAATAAAAGCGACTGGTAGGTTTAATAACTGGGTTTTGTTCCCTCCTACTAATGTCCAGACAAGATGTTCGACCCGCCAAAGGAACACCGCGGCGTGGACACCCGGTACCGCATTCCAGCCAGCTCCATCCGCCGATAGCATCGCTTATGCAATCTTCTCCAAGCGCTGTTTCGTGCCAATCTTCAACGTAATTTTCAATGGTGGATTTTTTTAAGCAAGGAGGTGGGCGGGGCCTATTGTGTAATACGCCGCCACTGCACCGGTGAGGTTGCGCGCGCATCAATTTAAAAAATAATTATTATAATGGAGAACGTTACCTTGTGAAAACGATGCCTTATGTCCTTCCTGTTGTTGCTTCTCCGTGTTCAAGATCCAAAGACTCGCTGTTCCGCGATACGAACGTGGCGTGTGATGTGACGTCATCCGGCTTTTTCTCGGACCCGGTGCGCGGCCGCTCTGTACGTCCTCGCCGCGGAATGATGCTGGAGCGCGCCGTCCGCCGCCACCATACACCTCGTGTGACGTCACGGCCAGGAGGGATCCACCAATCGGGAGGCGAGGATGCAGGAGGTAAAAAAAAAAAAAAAAAGGAGGGGCTGAGGGGGGAGTAATTTCATTCAGAAAAATGCGGCATCTTTGTGGCCCCGCCCACTGCGGTCGACGGTAAGCCTCGCACGCACAATCCTTACGCGCCTTTGAGGGGTCGTTTCCTGTTGGGGAGGGGCGTCCCTGGTCGTGCTGTCCGCGGTGCTGAAAACGCAGCAGTGACTCACGAGGCGTGGATGTGGGACGCGCACACACGGGACACTCCATTAGGCACACCGCACTGCTGCGTGCACCCACGCCAACATCATCCCGTCACTCATCACGCCTTTGTCATATATAGACGATCTTTAAATGGCTAATTTTATTAATTAATGCTGTATTGGAGGTTATGCAACATTTGTTTTACGTCACGCAAAGCAAGTGTTGTTATTGTGCGTGTTTTATTTGTGTCCTCCCAGCAGACGACGAGGCTTCCCGGGTGGGGGCGGGGCGAGAGGGAGAATCTCATCCTGCCGCAACCATATAAGGGCACTTCCGGCGGGTGAGTGCGAAAGAAGAGAGTTTTGTCACGTTTGCAGGCTGGACGCTTTGAAATGTTGCCGTCTTTGATCAAATATGAATCCATTCTGTCCAAACCTGACTCACAGGACATCCACGCAGGCAGTGAATGTCCCCTTGCCGCCATTTCGAATGGTGCAGGGCCGTAACTACACGTGATAGGGGCCATCATCCCCCTAATAGCATAAAATAGAATAGAAAGTACTTTATTGATCCCTGGGGGGAATTCAGCACCACAGTTTGCTCACAATAAACAATGATAATAATGAATAATATGATATATGAATAATATGAATATGTTCTACAATGATAAATCGTTAGTTTCAGCAAAAATTAAATTGTCATTTCACAATTAATAATCCATCCGCCCATCTTCTTCCGCTTATCCGAGATCAGGTCGCGGGGGCAGCAGCCTAAGTAGAGAAGCCAGTCCGGCGTCTGCGTATGCTCGCCAGCAACTCCAACTCAAACAACGTGTCTCGGACCGGCTGCTGCTAATAAGGGCGACGGTTGATTAGATAACCAATCCCAGCTGCGCAATCCACTCACCTGCCGCTGCCTTACACACCCCGCTCCGCGGCCGGCCCGCAGGCCACGCCCCCCTCCACACACTGGTTCCTCCATTTTCAAGCATTCACATAACAAATGAGCTAGCTTGTATTCCAAATTTAAAGACACAAAGATATGAAACTTGTTTGCCTCTACTGCCTTTATCCATCCATCCATCTCCTTCCGCTTATCCGAGGTGGGGTCGCGGGGGCAGCAGCCTAAGCAGGGAAGCCCAGACTTCCCTCTCCCCAGCCACTTCAACCAGCTCTTTCCGGGGGATCCCGAGGCGTTCCCAGGCCAGTCGGGAGAGATAGTCTTCCCAACGTGTCTCCTTCCCCATGGCCTCCTACAAGTCGGACGTGCCCTAAACACCACCCTATGAAGGCGTTCGGGTGCCATCCATATATATATATATATAGATAGATAGATAGATTGATAGTGCTTTATTGATTCCTTCAGGAAAATTAAAATTCCAGCAGCAGTGTGCAGAGTTGAGATCAATTTAAATAAAAGTAAAAAGTAAATAATGGGGGTTTAAATGTAAACAAAATAGAGAAATATTACAATAAGAATAAAAACTAAAAAGCAACATTGGGAATAACAATATAACAGTAAAATAAGAATATAACAAGACAAAGTAGGCAGTAGTGACCATGTTATGAAAACGTATTGCACTGTTATTGTTTTGCATCCCCTGTCATCCTAGTACCCCCCGCCCCCCGCCCCAGAGAGGAGTTGTACAGTCTAATGGCGTGTGGGACAAAGGAGTTTTTGAGTCTATTAGTCCTGCACTTGGGATGAAGCAGTCTAGCACTGAACAGGCTCCTCTGGCTTCTGATAACGCTATGCAGAGGGTGACTGGCATCATCCAGGATGCTCACTAGTTTGTCAACAGTCCTCTTCTCTGCCACCCTCACCAGTGAGTCCAGTTTCATTCCCATTGTAGAACCGGCCCGCCTGATCAGTTTGTCATATATATATATATATATATATATATATATATATCCATCCATTTTCTACCGCTTATTCCCTTTTCGGGTCGCGGGGGGCGCTGGCACCTATCTCAGCTACAATCAGGCGGAAGGCGGGATACACCCTGGACAAGTCGCCACCTCATCGCAGGGCCAACACAGATAGACAGACAACATTCACACTCACATTCACACACTAGGGCTCATTTAGTTTTGCCAATCAACCTATCCCCAGGTGCATGTCTTTGGAAGTGGGAGGAAGCCGGAGTACCCGGATGGAACCCACGCAGTCACGGGGAGAACATGCAAACTCCACACAGAAAGATCCCGAGCCTGGATTTGAACCCAGGACCTTCGTATTGTGAGGCAGACGCACTAACCCCTCTGCCACCGTGAAGCCTATATATATATATATATATATATATATATGTGTGTGTGTGTGTGTATTTGTGTGTATATATATATGTATATATATATGTGTATATATATATACATATGTGTGTGTCTATATATGTATGTATATATATATATATGTGTATGTATATATATGTGTGTGTATATATATGTACTGTATATATACATATATATGTGTGTGTGTGTATATACATATAAATGTGTATATATATGTATATATATATATATATATGTGTATATATATATATATATACACACACAGTCATGGTCAAAAGATTATATATATACATATATATATATTTATATATTACATATTTTGTTTTTTCCTATAAACACATTTTTATTTTTTATTTTTTTACAAAAACAACATAACACTTAAAAAAAACACAATACAAATATTATATATATATATACATACACACACACACAAAATATGCAATATTTCCAAAAATGAGTTGGTAATTATTTTTCGTTGTAATTTCATAGAAGTCTTTGAGCTGCTCTTTGTCTGATCACTCACCTAGGACCTGTTTGTCTTGGGAGACCCTACCAGGGGGCTTGAAAACCCCCAGACAACATAGCTCCTAGGATCATTGGGACACGCAAACTCCTCTACCACGGTAAGGTAGCAGCTCAGAGAACCCAGATTTCCCTCGCCCGGACGTGGGTCACCGGGGCCCCGCTCTGGAGCCAGGCCCGGAGTTGGGGCACGATGGCGAGCGCCTGGTGGTCGGGCCTGTTCCCATGGGGCCCGGCCGGGCACAGCCCGAAGAGGCAACGTGGGTCATCCCTCCAATGGGCTCACCACTCATAGGAGGGGCCATAGAGGCCGGGTGCATTGTGAGCTGGGCGGCAGCCGAAGGCAGGGCACTTGGCGGTCCGATCCTCGGCTACAGAAGCTAGCTCTTGGGACGTGGAACATCACCTCACTGGGGGTGAAGGAGCCTGAGCTAGTGCGCGAGGTAGAGAAGTTCCGGCTGGATATAGTCGGACTCACCTCGACGCACAGCAAGGGCTCTGGAACCAGTTCTCTCGAGAGGGACTGGACCCTCTTCCACTCTGGCGTTGCCGGCAGTGAGAGGCGACGGGCTGGGGTGGCAATTCTGGTTGCCCCCCGGCTCAAAGCCTGTACGTTTGAGTTCAACCCAGTGGACGAGAGGGTAGCTTCCCTTCGCCTTCGGGTGGGGGGACGGGTCCTGACTGTTGTTTGTGCTTACGCACCAAACAGCAGTTCAGAATACCCACCCTTTTTGGGTACACTCGAGGGAGTACTGGAAAGTGCTCCCCCGGGTGATTCCCTTGTCCTACTGGGAGACTTCAACGCTCATGTTGGCAACGACAGTGAAACCTGGAGAGGCGTGATTGGGAAGAATGGTCGCCCGAATCTAAACCCGAGTGGTGTTTTGTTATTGGACTTTTGTGCTCGTCACAGTTTGTCGATAACAAACACCATGTTCAAACATAAGGGTGTCCATATGTGCACTTGGCACCAGGACACCCTAGGCCGCAGTTCCATGATCGACTTTGTAGTTGTGTCATCGGATTTGCGGCCTCATGTTTTGGACACTCGGGTGAAGAGAGGGGCGGAGCTTTCTACCGATCACCACCTGGTGGTGAGTTGGCTGCGATGGTGGGGGAGGATGCCGGACAGACCTGGGAGGCCCAAGCGCATTGTGAGGGTCTGCTGGGAACGTCTGGCAGAGTCTCCTGTCAGAGAGAGTTTCAATTCACACCTCCGGGAGAACTTTGAACATGTCACGAGGGAGGTGCGGGACATTGAGTCCAAGTGGACCATGTTCCGAACCTCTATTGTCGAGGCGGCTGATTGGAGCTGTGGCCGCAAGGTTGTTGGTGCCTGTCGTGGCGGTAATCCCAGAACCCGTTGGTGGACACCAGCAGTGAGGGATGCCGTCAAGCTGAAGAAGGAGTCCTACCGGGTTCTTTTGGCTCATAGGACTCCGGAGGCAGTGGACGGGTACCGACGGGCCAAGCGGTGTGCAGCTTTAGCGGTCGCGGAGGCAAAAACTCGGACATGGGAAGAGTTCGGGGAAGCCATGGAAAACGACTTCCGGACGGCTTCGAAGCGATTCTGGACCACCATACGGCGCCTCAGGAAGGGGAAGCAGTGCACTATCAACACCGTGTATGGTGCGGATGGTGTTCTGCTGACTTCGACTGCGGATGTTGTGGATCGGTGGAGGGAATACTTCGAAGACCTCCTCAATCCCACCAACACGTCTTTCTTTGAGGAAGCGGTGCCTGGGGAATCTGTAGTGGACTCTCCTATTTCTGGGGCTGAGGTCGCTGAGGTAGTTAAAAAGCTCCTCGGCGGCAAGGCCCCGGGGGTGGATGAGATCCGCCCGGAGTTCCTTAAGGCTCTGGATGCTGTGGGGCTGTCTTGGTTGACAAGACTCTGCAGCATCGCGTGGACATCGGGGGCGGTACCTCTGGATTGGCAGACCGGGGTGGTGGTTCCTCTCTTTAAGAAGGGGGACCGGAGGGTGTGTTTCAACTATCGTGGGATCACACTCCTCAGCCTTCCCGGTAAGGTTTATTCAGGTGTACTGGAGAGGAGGCTACGCCGGATAGTCGAACCTCGGATTCAGGAGGAACAGTGTGGTTTTGGTCCTGGTCGTGGAACTGTGGACCAGCTCTATACTCTCGGCAGGGTTCTTGAGGGTGCATGGGAGTTTGCCCAACCAGTCTACATGTGCTTTGTGGACTTGGAGAAGGCATTCGACCGTGTCCCTCGGGAAGTCCTGTGGGGAGTGCTCAGAGAGTATGGGGTATCGGAATGTCTTATTGTGGCAGTCCGCTCCCTGTATGATCAGTGTCAGAGCTTGGTCCGCATTGCTGGCAGTAAGTCGGACACGTTTCCAGTGAAGGTTGGACTCCGCCAAGGCTGTCCTTTGTCACCGATTCTGTTCATAACTTTTATGGACAGAATTTCTAGGCGCAGTCAAGGCGTTGAGGGGTTCCGGTTTGGTGGCCACGGGATTAGGTCTCTGCTTTTTGCAGATGATGTAGTCCTGATGGCTTCATCTGGCCGGGATCTTCAGCTCTCACTGGATCGGTTCGCAGCCGAGTGTGAAGCGACCGGAATGAGAATCAGCACCTCCAAGTCCGAGTCCATGGTTCTCGCCCGGAAAAGGGTGGAGTGCCATCTCCGGGTTGGGGAGGAGACCCTGCCCCAAGTGGAGGAGTTCAAGTACCTAGGAGTCTTGTTCACGAGTGGGGGAAGAGTGGATCGTGAGATCGACAGGCGGATCGGTGCGGCGTCTTCAGTAATGCGGACGTTGTATCGATCCGTTGTGGTGAAGAAGGAGCTGAGCCGGAAGGTAAAGCTCTCAATTTACCGGTCGATCTACGTTCCCATCCTCACCTATGGTCATGAGCTTTGGGTCATGACCGAAAGGATAAGATCACGGGTACAAGCGGCCGAAATGAGTTTCCTCCGCCGGGTGGCGGGGCTCTCCCTTAGAGATAGGGTGAGAAGCTCTGCCATCCGGGAGGAGCTCAACGTAAAGCCGCTGCTCCTCCACATCGAGAGGAGCCAGATGAGGTGGTTCGGGCATCTGGTCAGGATGCCACCCGAACGCCTCCCTAGGGATGTGTTTAGGGCACGTCCAGCTGGTAGGAGGCCACGGGGAAGACCCAGGACACGTTGGGAAGACTATGTCTCCCGGCTGGCCTGGGAACGCCTCGGGATCCCCCGGGAAGAGCTAGACGAAGTGGCTGGAGATAGGGAAGTCTGGGCTTCCCTGCTTAGGCTGCTGCCCCCGCGACCCGACCTCGGATAAGCGGAAGATGATGGATGGATGGATGGAGTTGGTAATTACAGCCTCCATTAGGTCAATAATTCATGTCAACACTCATTTTGATGCATTATTATTTTCGGAACAACGACAGTTTAGTCACGAGACAAATAAAGTTACTTATTTTGGAGTGTTTTCATTTCAAGAGCAAATGCATTTGTGTGTGTGTGTGTGTGTGTGTGTGTGTGTGTGTGTGTGTGTGTGTGTGTGTGTGTGTGTGTGTGTGTGTGTGTGTGTGTGTGTGTGTGTGTTTTTCAGGTGACCTGAGGTAGTCCTTATGGTTGCCTGGTAACCAAGTTTGTGGGTTGTTTCACGTTACCACTCCTCTCCTCTGACTGCGTCTCGGCTGCCACTGCTGCCCCGGACGACTGACCCGCCAGCACCTGCAGGATTTCAACAGCTCCCAGGGAAGAAGAAGGTCCAAAGATGCAGGCGCTGCTGCTGAAGATCTCCTGCTCCACAATCCTGCTTCTGCTGCTCACGTCCTCCGTCTGCTCCCAGTCAGGTGATGTTTATGCACTACTACTAGAGTCATATTACATTATAGTCTTTAATATAATACTACTCAATATTACACTGAAGTCTTTTAATATGATAATATTATACTAATAAATATAACACTCAATGTTACATTATTTCAAATGAAAACAGTCATCGTCCAATATAACAGTTTTTTTTTTCCCGCTGCTTCCAGACTGTTCTCAAGCCCAATCATGTGACCTGTGTGTTGGCGACTCCATGCTCAACCTGACCGGCTGCGTCTGGAAGCTTTGTCCTGATGGTGGCGCTCACACACACACACACACACACACACACGCACACACACACTTGCACTGACCTGTGACAATAATTCCACCAACATATAACTGCTGCTACATGATCTGTTTGCAGCATGTGAATTATTTAGCATGCCAGGAACACACACACACACACACACACACACACGTCTCATTGGTTTCCTCATAAATGATCAGAAATCACAAAAATCCCCTTTTTGTGCTGCACTGCCAACACACACACACACACACACACAAATCCTAACACCTAAGTCTTGTTGGTGCCCTCATAAATGATCAGAAATCACAAAAATCCTGTGCTGCCAACACACACACTAATTGTTGTGGTTCCCGTGTCAGGTAACGACACAGGCAGGTGTGTGTTCGACAAGGGAAACGTGGCGGACAGCTCCGGGAATTGCAGCTGGACCCGGGTGTCGGAGTTGTGCACAGGTATGACAGCTCACTCACCACTAGGTGGTGCTGTTTTTTCCACTTTTGTCTTTTTATATTCAATACAGAGCTGGCACTTCAAGCAGAATTTTCTTTTGCAACCTGCTATTACATTATTTACATTTTTCTTTTCTATCTATTTATTTCTAATTTACTTTAATTCAATTGTTTTGAATTTTTTTAAATTAGTTTTCTTTGTTTATTTATTTTTCTTTTATAAAAAAAAGTGCACTTTGTGATATGAAACCCTTTTCATACTTTTTAAATAAAACTTCAATGTATTTATGTCTTTTTATATTCTTTACAGAGTTGGCTTCACTGGCACACTGCATACTTTTATTTTATAACCTATTGTATTTTTTATTATTTTAACTTAAATTTTTAATTATTATCCAAAAAATAATCATAGTTTAATTTATTTTATCTACATTCATATTGAAATGTTTATTTCTAATTTTGTTTTGTAGTCGTTTTGTCGAATTTTGTTTTGTTTATTTAATATAATTTAATTAAATACAATTTTTTTGATTTATTTTTCTTCTTTTTTTCTTTGTTTATTATAATTAGAAAAAATATATTTACCTTTCTTTCAGAAAAAGGTGCACTTTTTTATATTAAAACAATTTTCATACTTTTTTTTATAAAACTTGAATTTTATTTTGTTTTTTACTGAAACAAAATAAAATTCATGGAGAAATAAATTATTTACGGTTAATTTTTTCTAACTAAAAACAACACATTTAAGGGAATTAATACATAAATTTTCATATCTAAAGCGCGGACAAAGTTCATGTTCAGGGAAATGTGTCATTATATATTTTTATTAGTGACAGAGCAGGAAGGGGCTTGCAACATTTTGGAGTAAATAGTGAGCGTGGCTATCATGCCATTTATATATATATATACATACACACATGGAATTTAGGTTTTATTTATGTTAAATTTGTTATTTTGCACAAAAAATTGTTACCTTTCAATTTCTGTGAATTTGTTTTAGTACAAAGGATGCATTAAATTGTATTACATTAAATTAAATTAAATTAATGTATTTATGTGCTAATTAAATAAATTAAATAAATTGAATTAAAGAAAGTTAATGTATTTATGTACTAATTAAATAGATTAATTACTTGTACAATTAATGTATGAATATACTAATTAATTGATTCAAATTCAAGTGCTAAATTACTTTAATTTATATTTAATCTAATTAATTTAACTCAGGGGCTAAATTAAACATGACTACATTTCAATTAAATTCATTTAATTTTGGCGCGCCTGTAAATTGAATAGAATTGAATACAATAAATTAGTTAAATTGTATTACATTGTTATGTATAATCAAAATGTATTAAAACAATTCGACTCAAAAATAAATACATTTTTCCTCATACTAAACACTTTATCGATCCTTTTTGTTTTGTTTTGTAAGAAAACATTTTAGCAGCAGCAGCTATGCAAATAAAGCAGGTTAAATTACAAAAAAAATGCATTTGACCCCCTAAAAAAATATCTCTACTGAGGACAACACAATTAATTACACGTTTGTTATCTATTCTGCAAACAGCGCCTCTGCTGGCTGCTGCCATGTTGTGCACTTCATTTTTTTGCTGCAAAAACATCTCTATTCGATGGATTAACACACACACACAGACACGCACACACACGTTGTGCACTAACAGTGTGTGTTTTCTTCCTCCAGTGGTGGAGACGGTGGCTGAAAAAGGAGGTGACTCAGGTAAAATTGTGTTGTGCCCCATCCCCCCCCTTTACCTGCGTCATTACCTCACAAGTGCTGAGTAATTCTCTAAAGCCCTTCACGCACTTTTATTCTTGTATTTCTTACCTTCTTGGGACCTGAGAAAAATGCCTACCTCTTTAGGACCACCCTTTCTAGATATATAAAGATTCGCATTTACAACATGAATTATATATACAAAATATGCAAATATAAAAACGCTTGTTATGAAGATTGAGTTGGAACTTCACAAGGAAAAGGTCACAATTTCACAAGAAAAGTTTAGAATGTGGGCAAATTTATTAAAAGTGTCGTAATTTTACTTGACAAAAGTCAAAATTTTATAAGAAAACTTAAAAACGTCGCCAATAATATTACAATAATCTGAATTTTTTCTCGGCAAAATGAGGACAAATGTCATCATTTTGCTCAAAAAAAGGTCAATATCTTACGAGAACAACAAAAAGTTGGCAAGATTACGACAAAAGTCAGACTTTTATACGACAAATGTCACCATTTTGCATTAAAAAGTAATAATTTTACATGAAAGAAGTAATAATTTTATGAGAACATATTTCAGTTTTACAGAAACAGAAAGAATGTGAGAAATTGTTCCCAAATTTATAGGAAAGATGTCGACACATTGTGAGAAAAAGACTGCTTTTAGTTAATATTTTGTGTGTAATTGGGTTTTAATCATCATTATTAACTTCAAGTTATTACAGTATGTCTCTATATACATATTTATTTATTTTTAAATACATTTTGGCCAAAGGGGGCGCATTTCAATTGCTTACACACACTTGTTATTTCATATGTTGGCCAGAGGGAGAGCACTTTTCAAAGTGACACACAGTCAATTTGAAAAACCCGTCCTTTTTGGGAGCACCCTTTCTAGATATATAAAGATTTGCATTTACAACATGAGTAATATATACAAAATATGCAAATATAAAAACGCTTTTTATGAAGAATGAGTTGGAATTTCACAAGGAAAAGGTCACAATTTCACAAGAAAAGCTTAGAATGCGGGCAAATTTATGAAAACTGTCGTAAATTTATTCGACAAAAGTCACCATTTTATAAGAAAACTAAAAAATGTCGCCAATAGTATTATTATAATCAGAATTTTTTCTCCACAAAATGAGGACAAATGTCATCATTTTGCTCAAAAAAAGGTCAATATCTTACGAGAACAACAAAAAGTTGGCAAGATTACGACAAAAGTCAGACTTTTATACGACAAATGTCACCATTTTGCATTAAAAAGTAATAATTTTACATGAAAAAAAGTAATAATTTTATGAGAACATATTTCAGTATTAGAGAAACAGAAAGAATGTGAGAAATTGCTCCCAATTTGATAGGAAAGAAGTCGACACATTGTGAGAAAAAGACTGCTTTTAGTTAATATTTTGTTTGTAATTTTGTTTTAATGATCATTATTAACTTCAAGTTATTACAGTATGTCTCTATGTACATATTTATTTATTTTTAAATACATTTTGGCCAAAGGGGGCGCAATTCAATTGTTTACACACACTTGTTATTTCATATGTTGGCCAGAGGGGGGAGCACTTTTTAAAGCGACACAAAGTCAATTTGAAAACCCCCTCCTTTTTGGGAGCACCCTTTCTAGATATATAAAGATTTTCATGTACAACATGAATAATATATACAAAATATGCAAATATAAAAACGCTTGTTTTGAAGAATGAGTCGGAATTTTACAAGGAAAAGTTCACAATTTCACAAGAAAAGCTTACAATGCGGGCAAATTTATGAAAAGTGTCGTAATTTTACTCAACAAAAGCCCCCATTTTATAAGAAAACTTAATAATGTTGCCAATGAAATTATAATAATCAGAATTTGGACAAATGTCCTTTTGCTAAAAAAAAAGTTACTATTTTACGAGAACAACAAAAAGTTGGCAAGATTGCGACAAAAGTCAGATTTTTATACGTCAAATGTCACCATTTTGCATTAAAAAGTAATAATTTTACATGAAAAAAAAAGTAATAATTTTACGAGAACATATTGCAGTATTACAGAAATCGAAAGAATGTGAAAAACTGTTCCCAATTTTATGGGAAAGAAGTCGACACATTGTGAGAAAAAGACTGCTTTTAGTTAATATTTTGTTAGTAATTGATTTTTAATCTTCATTATTTACTTCAAGTTATTACAGTATGTCTCTATATACATATTTATTTATTGAATTAATTTTGGCCAAAGTAGGCGCATTTCAAATTTTTACACACTTGTTATTTCATATGTTGACCAGAGGGGGAGCACTTTTAAAAGCGACACACAGTCAATAATTTTCATTATTTACTTCAAGTTATTACAGTATGTCTATAAGTACATTTTACATCTTATGTGCATTTCAATTTCTTACACACACTTGTTATTTCATATGTTGACAAGAGGGGGAGCACTTTTCAAAGCGACACACAGTCAATAATTTTCATTATTTACTTCAAGTTATTACAGTATGTCTATAAGTACATTTTACATCTTATGTGCATTTCAATTTCTTACACACACTTGTTATTTCATATGTTGACCAGAGGGGGAGCACTTTTAAAAGCGACACACAGTCAATCATTTTCATTATTTACTTCAAGTTATTACAGTATGTCTATTTGTACATTTTAACATCTTATGTGCATTTCAATTTCTTACACACGCTTGTTATTTCATATGTTGACCAGAGGGGGAGCACTTTTAAAAGCGACACACAGTCAATAATTTTCATTATTTACTTCAAGTTATTACAGTATGTCTATATGTACATTTTACATCTTCCATCTTATGTGCATTTCAATTTCTTACACACACTTGTTATTTCATATGTTGACCAGAGGGGGAGCACTTTTAAAAGCGACACACAGTCAATAATTTTCATTATTTACTTCAAGTTATTACAGTATGTCTATATGTACATTTTACATCTTCCATCTTATGTGCATTTCAATTTCTTACACACACTTGTTATTTCATATGTTGACAAGTGGGGGAGCACTTTTCAAAGCGACACACAGTCAATAATTTTCATTATTTACTTCAAGTTATTACAGTATGTCTATATGTACATTTTACATCTTATGTGCATTTCAATTTCTTACACACGCTTGTTATTTCATATGTTGACCAGAGGGGGAGCACTTTTAAAAGCGACACACAGTCAATAATTTTCATTATTTACTTCAAGTTATTACAGTATGTCTATATGTACATTTTACATCTTCCATCTTATGTGCATTTCAATTTCTTACACACACTTGTTATTTCATATGTTGACAAGAGGGGGAGCACTTTTCAAAGCGACACACAGTCAATAATTTTTCATTATTTACTTCAATTTATTACAGTATGTCTATATGTACATTTTACATCTTATGTGCATTTCAATTTCTTACACACACTTGTTATTTCATATGTTGACAAGAGGGGGAGCACTTTTCAAAGCGACACACAGTCAATAATTTTTCATTATTTACTTCAAGTTATTACAGTATGTCTATATGTACATTTTACATCTTCCATCTTATGTGCATTTCAATTTCTTACACACACTTGTTATTTCACATCTTGACCAGAGGGGGAGCACTTTTAAAAGCGACACACAGTCAATGTGAACAACCCCTCCTTTTTAGGACCACCTTCATTTTGATGGACATTCTCTATTAGATGCAATGTTACTGTGACCATGATTTATGTCACACCTCCTCATATGGAAGCTACTTTTCGTTCTTGATGTCTCAAGAAGGGTAGAAATACAATAACACACACACACACACACACACACACACACACACGACAGTATCATCCTGTGTTAACGCTGAGAAGGAGAAAACAACAATGGCGTTTGTTCCCCGGCCGCCCAGGTGAGGGCGGGAAGGCGGAGGCCGGGCCGCGGTTA